>NW_023365716.1:1241903-1249563 GCF_000003815.2 Branchiostoma floridae
CCTCCATAAATAAATGAAAAACAAACAAACAACCATCCTATCCTTGCCTTGCATTTCCTATGCTATTTCTTGCCCAATAAATAATAACCAAAACAAACTAAGCAAACATCTAATCCCTGGCATGGGTTAAGAGAGAAAAGTGCCTTCCACAAGAGCACAAGATCAGTAGCATGAAAAGACTTGAACTCAGAACCTCTGGCTTCTGAGCCAAACACCGTGCAGTTATGCCACACGACCCCACACAAACAAATGATAAACAAACAAAAAAACAAAAAAACAAACATCCTATCCTTGCGTTTCCTGTGCTGCTTCTTGAACAATAGATGATAAACAAACAAGCATTCCAGGGATTTTTTCAACAAGGGAACAGGTGCACTGCGCCCCCTTACCCTGTAGAGTAGATCCTCTGACAAGCATAAAACTCTGATTGACCAGGGATCACGTGTTGCCACAGTCTTTAACTGTGACCTGTCTGATAGTAATTTGGGCCCCTAGGAAGGCATACAATGCAACATTTTAACTTTTTTTTTAAATATCAAAAACTCCACACCCTGGTATGGAGAACCCTATGGTAGCAGCTCAATTGAGGGGAAAAAACTCTGCATCTCTGAGTCTCCTCACCTTGCGTTTCCTGTGCTGTTTCTAAAACAGACGATCAACAAACAAACATTCTTTAAGAAGAAAAATTGGTTTTGTACCCACCCCTACAGTCCAGTCTTTTTTGCAAACCCTTTCTGCCAGGAGGAAGAAAGAAAAAAAGATAGAGCAGAATGATAAACAAACAAACAAGCATATATCCCATCCTCACCTTGCGTTTCCGGTGCTGTTTCTTGCTCCTCCCCTCCTGTGAGAACGCAGCGTAGTCTGGCAGGTCATCAGACTCCACAAGCTCCTGCAGTAGGAAGTGAATTATTCTCAAGTTTTTCAAATACCAATTGTAAAATAATGAAAACACAGAAATAAAAAAAATCATTGAACTGTAACCCCTGTACATACCCGATAAGGTTTGGAGATATTGTGAGTTTGGAACAGTCCATTTTGCAATGGGGTGATGTTGGAATTGTCCCTACCTGTAGCAGGCCGCGAAACCGAGGCTCGTCTTCCATGGTTGCCAGGGTAACGGACTCCATGATGCCGTCCATGTCCCCCTCATGTTCGAGATAAGCAGCCTTCAGGTCCTCCAGCTCCTCTTCTGAACCTGGACAAACATGTTACTGATTTGTTAGGTAAACATAAACAAACAAACACGCCACCTTTAGGTCCTCCAGCACCTCGTCTGAACTTGGACAAACTAATGTTTACTAGTAAACATAAACAAACATGCAACTTTCAGGTCATCAAGCTACTCTTTTGACCCTGGACATCACAGAACACAAAAATCAGAAGAAAAATTATCTATCATTTATCTGTTCACCTGTACGTGGGACTAAGCTACATATTACATAGTCATCAGGCTGGTTAAAATGATAAGACATTAGAGATTTTTTCAAGTTTTGCAAACAACAATATTTGGGCTGTCCTACCTTTGTACTTCTGCTCAAACTCTTTGATTGCCTGCAGAGTGACTTGTGGGAACAGAAGCCGCCAGTAGGAGACCCAGTCTCTGTCTTGGTCAACATCTACCTCATCTTCCACCTCTCCTGGGGTACATAAACAACAGGGAACAGTGTTACACATGTGACATAAACAACAGGGAACAGTGTTACACATGTGACATAAACAACAGGGAACAGTGTTACACATGTGACATAAACAACAGGGAACAATGTTATACATGTGACATAAACAACAGGGAACAATGTTACACATGTAACAACAGGGAACAATGTTACACATGTAACAACATGGAACAATGTTACATTTGTAACAACAGGGAACAATGTTATACATGTGACATTAACAACAGGGAACAATGTTACACATGTAACAACAGGGAACAATGTTACACATGTAACAACAGGGAACAATGTTACACGTGTAACAACAGCCGGTACCAGTAGGAGACCCAGTCCCTGTCCTGGTCAACATCAACCTCATCATCTACCTCTCCTGGGGTACATTAACAACAGGGAACAGTGTTACACATGTGACATAAACAACAGGGAACAATGTTATACATGTGACATAAACAACAGGGAACAATGTTATACATGTGACATAAACAACAGGGAACAATGTTACACATGTGACATTAACAACAGGGAACAGTGTTACACATGTGACATAAACAACAGGGAACAATGTTATACATGTGACATAAACAACAGGGAACAATGTTATACATGTGACATAAACAACAGGGAACAATGTTACACATGTAACAACAGTAGGCGCCAGTAGGAGACCCAGTCTCTGTCCTGGTCAACATCTACTTCATCTTCTACCTCTCCTGGGGAACATTAACAACAATGTTACACATGTACCAACAGGGAACAATGTTACAGGGTTAGACTAGCCTCTAGCCCTATTGTCGAGGGCAAGTGAAAGTGCTGATCGGGTAAGTGCATGACCCACCCAATGCGAGAGATTTTGATATACAAGCAATGGTCAACATAGAAAAATACAGGCAATAATAAAAATTCCATTGCTGGAAGTGAAAATGCTTATAAAAGTGATATTTGAATTTTGGGCACGTGAAAAGTTGGTTCGGGCAAGTAAATTTTCTACGTGCTTGCCCGATAGGACAAGTGAATTTTAGAAAACTTGTCCAACCCTGTGTCACATAAACAACAATGAACAATGTTACACGTGTGAAATAAACAACGGAAAAATATTACACGTGTAACATGACAACCACATAAAGCTATAATTGATGGCATCAACAACTCACCACTCTCATCATACAGCGCCCTTTTCCCGCTGTCAGACAGAACGGAGTAGACTTTGCTGAGGGCCTGGAACTTCTCTGTGGACTTCTCGTCTTCTGAGTTCCTGTCGGGGTGAAACCTCATGGACATCCGGTAGTAACCTTTCTTCACTGCAGCGACGGGAAAACAGCTTGTTTGTTTGTTGTGTGTGTTTCATTTGGTTGCGTTTGTGTCTATATGTGTGTGTTTTACGGTGTTTTTGAACTCTAGAAGTCTTTATGGTATTTGAATGTAGGTAGGTCTTTGAAAGAATAGCTGACAACATTCTTAAGCTAAATGTGGATCCGAATAAAGTCAAGTCAAGTCAAGCACTGCTGTGCAGTTAAAGCTGTGTACCTTTATAAACAACTTTTAGGTACAGTTAAAGGTGCAGGTACATGGGTTTTGGTATCATAAATGTTTGCGGTGGTTTTATGTTCTCGGTTTTTGCCTGGCCGCTTCATCACGAACTGAAAACCACCACGAACATTATCTTTTACAGTATGTGGCTTTAACTAGCGAACTCAAACACTCTACATTGTCCCACTACCAAGAAATTGAATTCCCGCGAACTTAAATGCATTTACAGCACAGGTCCTGACCTGTATCTGTACTTGAACTACTCGTTCATATAAATTTTTTCCATCATTGATAACAACAAAACAAAAGCATGTTTGTGTAAATAAAGATGAGAAAAAAACAATAACATGGAACGCTTCGCATGTCATCCTAGCGCCTGATCCCTTCTGGTCTTCTCTCCAATTTTAGAACAAATGGACCAATCAGAAAGGACCAATCAGCCTGTCCTAAAATTGGTCCAGTCCACCAATCAGAGACGGCTGGAAAGTCCTTTGTACTAAAATTGTACTAAAATTGCTAACATTTGTACTAAAATTGCTAACATTTGTACTAAAATTGCTAACATTTGAACAAATCAGCGTGCGGAAAATTTGTGACGTATAACGTACGCCAGAAGTATCCTCAGAAGTATTCAAGAATTGTGCGAGTGCTTGAAAAGCTCAGTTGGACAAAACTGACAATAAAAAGATCTTCAAGAATCAATTTGTATTTCTTGCAGGCGCCCCCCTCCCCCATCTCACCTTCCTTTTCAGACGCCGTGTTCTCCACTCCTATGACCTTGTAAAGGTCACGGGTAGAGAACAGTTCCTCACAAGTCTGCAGAAGTCCCGGCATGGCGCAGGTGTGGACAGGTGTAGGCAGGTGAGAAAATACAGAACGTTTTCTCTCAACACCCTCTTTCGTTCTTCTCTGTTTTCAAAATGGCGCGAAATTTCCTGGAGGATGACGGGAAAGGTTGACCTTTCAGCATTGACGAGAAGTCCTCTCGTGTCCAGGACTATCTGTTTCTTTTTTACGAATATGATGGGAAAAGACGTACAAAGTTACACTTAAGCCCGTCTTTGGTCTTTGTCTTCTAAGCTTCCTGAAAAAAGGATTGTCTACTAACAGTAATTTGGAAGGTATCTACCCGTAGAAGTACCCAACTGTTTCTTGAGAACGAGAGTACTTTAGGGTCAGAGTTGAACGGTTAGCTCCTCCCATCGACCGCGGTTAGCCTCCACCCAGACTGACAACACTGGGTGTTTTTAGGAGAATAATTTGCGAGGGGGGTTTTGCTACCAGAGGAGTTGGCCTGGCTCCGGAGAGGTAACATTAATCTTAGGGTGGAGTGACTGCCCTGTCAAATTTCCCGACTTTTTGCCGAATTCCACGATCCTGTATCCCCGTAGGAAGGAGGGCCTGGTGGCGGCTAGGCCGCGATGTTTACGGTACAACAACACCATCTAGCGATATGTAGCCGAAGTGTTGTTGGAGAGATTTTGACGGTTTTCGTCGCATTTAAAGGCGCAGGTTGTAATTCTGTGAGCCCACTTTTAAAGGTGCATTTCGTAAAATTTCTGATATTTTTCTAAGTCTGTATTTTGGCAAAATGATACGTTTTTAATCGTTTGTGCGCGATTTGTTTGCCTGCGGTCAGTTTAGGGTCCCTAGGGGGCCTGTCAATCAGGGCAACCTCGCCAGATGGCACCTGTTCAACTGCAGCTGCAGGGCGTCACCTGACACGTGCATGACGTCACGACGCTTTTGTCTGGCACGATCGCGCTACAGCGACGTAAACAGGCATCTAAATCGGTTCATATCAGCACATTTAAGCACAGTATGGCCAATTTGGAACCTTAAGAAGGGTACTTTTAAGTATTTATATGTTTTAGAAGGCGGCTGTTCTATGTAATGGTGCCTTGTTGAAATGAAATCTGGCAGATGTGTGGCGATCTTCGTGAGGGCTCTCCCACGGACGGAAGTAGACAAAAAGGGCGTCCTATATATACGTGTTCAATTCCTAGTATAATCGTGTTCGCTTCGGCAACACATATACTAAAATTGGAACGATACAGAGAAGATTAGCATGGCCCCTGCGCAAGGATGACACGCAAATTCGTGAAGCGTTCCATATTTTTTTTTTTTTCTTCATTTTTACACAATTATTTGATCCCGACCCGCGACAGGTGCATGTATGACTCCATGTCGCAAATTTCCGTTTTTGAGGTCTGTTTGATATAAAATCTGATAATCTGATCGTCTATAATATTGATATTGTCTGCCAAAAGCGAGAGAAAAGATTCACACTCAAAAAGGAAAAGAAAGAAAGAGCTACGTCGTACAAAATCAAGATTTTCCCCTCCCGGAAGTGAATTGTCTGCCTGTGTTATGGTGACCCACCGCTAGGGGTCTCTCGTGGTACGTTCATATTACGTTCGTGTAAAAACTGTCTCCGGCCCAAACCAAGGAGTTTTCATAAACTTTATTCTCGCTCAAAGGAAATAATCGTAATGCAGAGGAAATATTGTGTCTTCTGGGGTCATTTATTGTCTTAAATATACCAATAATGGGCTGTAATACCTTTGTCTGGTCCCCTCCGATCTTCTCTCCAATTTTAGAACAAATGGACCAATCAGCAAGCGAGTCTGTTCCAAATTTGGCCCAGTCCACCAATCAGATGGCTGGAAATTCCTAAAATTGTCCTAAAATTCCTAACATTTGAACCAATCATTAGGTGGAAAGGTTGTGACGTGTGACATTCTTTACTGTGTTTATTACTTACTAGTATCCTCCTATTCCTACTTAACTGATTAATGCAAGAAAACGAAATTCCACCATGAATTCGTCAGTGTGTTTCCTAGCCTGAATACCAGACTCCGAACTCAAGAAAGAAGAGGAAGACGAAGATACTAGTGTAAATGAAGGACGTTATACAAGAGTAAATTAGACGTTACAAACATACATTACATATGTACATACATACATACATACATGTATGTATGTATGTCATTGTGAACGTGTGACCAGTGCTTAGCCCAGGGGGTCAAAAATATGAAATAAATGTCTTTGACCATTCTTTATAATATCAAGGTATAAATAATTTTCAGATCTTTTGTAGAAGATCCTTGGCCGGTGTATCATGTTGGTCCTGGATAGCCTCCATTAGCAGGCTATTTTTTTTTGTTTTGTTTTTTTTAATTTTCCATAATAGAACACTTTTGCTTGCCATTTCTTTATGTACTGGGTCGTTTGTGTCGCCGGCCCGTACAAACGACCCAGTACAGAAAGAAATGACCGGCGTATTAAAGTACATCATGAGAAAAAAAAGCGGTAAAAAGCCAGGAGAACCTGCTGTGAAGGCTAGGGCCTGGAGCTGAGGATTTTAGCTTGTTTAGGCCCTGGAAACTATCTACTATCCCTGTTTTCTGTCTGTGAGAGCCTGCCCCGTTGTCTGGTCGTTTCTAGCCTGTACGGAGCGGGTTTTGCATGAGTATCCAGGCGGGGCGTTTGATGGTTTGTCCCGGTGCAGATCGCGCGGCCAGCCGAAACCAGCGGCATTTGGAAGACAGAAGGTGTAATTTTCTAATTGTTGCAGATTTGGGGAGTGATATGATAGGAGAGAGGAGGAGAACAATGCGTGTTTGGGACCATCCGGACCCGGGGGGACCCGGCCGCCGCACATCTGTGAGGAAAATAGTCTGATCCTCCATGAGAAAAGGCGCGGTCGCGTTGGTCGTGAGATTGTTTTTTTGGTAGCGATGAGAAAAAGTATTTCAAAAATTACAATAAAATCAGGTAAGGTCCGGCTTGTTTGGGGGTCCTGTAGGCGTTTTTATCGGGCTCTTTTTCTTATGATTTCTTCATGATCATCTCTTTGTTTTGCTTGACAAAACAAAAAGCTCTTTCAATGTAACGTCTAAAAAGACGACCAAAACAGGCCGGAGCCTAACTTGTGCCAAAAGTAGGAAAAACAGCACATAAAAAGTTATGTCAGGAAAGATTCCCGCAACGAAGTCTGGATTGAGGATAGTTATTCCCCACCGCGAAGCCTGGAGCGAGGCTACCCAGCCCACCACCCACCGTCCGCACGTGTCGTGGGGAACACCCCGCTCATCTCGCCCATAATCACCGCATGAAAATTTAACAGCTTCGTTAATAATGATGATTGATTAGCAGTTTTTATTCTGACGGCTGCGGGGGGGGGGGGTGTTGTTGTCTGTGCAAACTGCTCCTATCTGTGCACAAGTGAGACTTCACAGGAAACCGCAAACTCAATACAGAAGTTACTCAAGTAACTTGATAAGTTTTGTAAACGGTCAGAAGTTTAAGACCTGGCTGCCAGTGACAGATTTCTTATCAACATCTCAGTACATGGATGATGGGGTCATTTTAACCTCTCATTGGCTATAGTAAGGAGGTTATGGCTATAGTAACCTCCTTGTCTGGATGACTTTTAAACCGACGAAAACATT
>NW_023365716.1:1249673-1252008 GCF_000003815.2 Branchiostoma floridae
TGTTCCCTGGCCGGTTATATTCCTCTGGCCGGCTTACTCCTCTGATTTGTTACATTTCTACGATTTTTCCAGCGATCCGGAGTCTGGTAGAGACTATCTCATTACCGTCAGACTCAGGGTATGAATTTCATCATCACTCCCCGCGATCCGCCGCTTGTAATTCATATCAAGGCCTTTGTGATGTCCCGTCCTCTCCGTCCGCGCTCTGGGGACCGGGGGGACCCTTTGTTCGGCACCAATCGCATCAGAAACAATTAGAACGGCCGACTTTTGGGCCTGATGCATTTCAAAGTCGCGCCGCCGGCCCCTGTTTAGCGGCTATTCATTAGTGACTGTACCCGGTCGGAGCGACCGTCCTACCGTGGTGGTAATACCGGCTATTGGAGCGTCATGGGACGTCCGAAAGCGCTTTCAGAAACCATACAGTGATACACTTTGCTCACTTCGATAAAAATACATTCAGGGTCTAATATCTCTGGATATTAAAACTTAAGAAACTAGGGGCTCAAAATCTAATCGTTTCCAGGTCTCATCAAGACCTATCCACATACCGAATATCAATACAATCCATCCAGGCGTTCCCGAGTTAAGATGTTCCTCTACACACAAACACACATAGTAACATACATACAAACAAACGCTACCCAAAATAAACCTTCTTGGCAAAGGTAACAAGTGGCGTGAACTTGAGGTAACAAGTCCTAGCACACCCAACACGTACATATATCAACCTTGCAGATTTGGAAGACTTTTATTTTTTAATCCTGAAGTGATGTGAACTTTTTCGAACATCAATACTGTCATTACTGATTGTTTAATTTGTTATGAATCATTGAGGAGTTGTCTTGTGTAGGCCCCGGTAACAGTCTGGCTTCAAGTCTAGAAAAAACGGAGTCGAACATCTGCTTGGAGAGTATTGTAAGCTAGCCTCCACCAGGCCTTCTTTAGTACGAGGATCGGGAGTGTGGAAAAAAGTCGGCGGCCAAATCCTCTAGTAGCAAACCTCCTCTGACATATTTTTCTCCGTAACTAACAAACAACCAGCGTAGTCAGCCTGGTAGAGACTCCCCGATCTCGGGCGGAGGCCGAAAGTCTTACCGCCGACCCGCTGTAAGCCGGGCTCCGATACGGGGCTGTGCAGGTCAGGCGGCTGTTTCCGGTGTTGTGAGCTGCTGTTTCCGGTGTTGTGATCGCCGCTCTTCAAGTTTGTAAACAAACCCAAGGTCTGTCTGTAAACATGGCCTGTGTGCCACGCTTACTGCTACCTGACACAGATGGTAGTCTCGACAGCAGGCTTCACGGCAGGTGATATAATGGTGTTGTAAAGTTTAGTTAAAAATGATTTTTACCTCCTTGACAACACCGTCAAGCTCTGTCTGTAAACACCGCCGGACGGCACGCTTAATGCTGCCGCTACCTGACACAGATGGTAGTCTCTACAGCAGGCAGATGCTTTAACGGTGTTATAAAGTTTGTAAGGTCTGTCTATAAACATGGGCGGACGACACGCTTACTGATACCGTTACCTGAGGGTCTGCATGGCTTTTTCCGTTAAGCGTTACGAGCCATTTTAATTCACCGTTAATCGTTACCGAACCGCTCTAATTCAACGTTAATCGTTATCTGTATATTCTTCGTCAAGCGTTATTGGTCGTTTTAATTCAACGTTAATCGTTATTTGTTATCCCGAATTCACCGTTAAGCGTTACTAAGAAATTCTTCGTAACCCGTTATACTATACACACGAAGTCAAATGCCAGATAGAGCCCCTGAAAATGCAGGAAATTGAGTTTCAAAGGGTCCAGGTTTCAAAATTTCTCCGAGCGTCCCGGCCTTCGGCTCTGAACATGGTAAAATATGTTGCGGAAGCGTCGCCCTCAAGAAAACTTTATCACTCATACAGATTTCAGTGTCAAACATAGCTTAGTTTCGGGTAAAAAGTTCTCCTAGAATGCAGAAAATGAGGTTTCTCCGAACCTTCATTGCGACGGCTTGCGCCTTTGGCGCTTCCTTTAAGCCCCGATCACAAGAATCGTACGATTGACTGCGATGGAGGTTTTATGCGCGGCATAAGCGCAGTACGTCGTAAGTCGGGGAAGAATCGGAAGCATGGTTTAAATATATGAAGCCGTGGTCACAAGGATCGTAGTGCATCGTACGATGAGGTCATTAGAGCGTATTTGCGTCAATCGCAGGTAAATCATAGTAAATCGGGGAGCCTCCTATGACGAAAATAGGACTGAAATGGATTTTGAACATGTTCAAAATTTCGCTATCGTCGTAAGATTTTATTGCCCCCAAGCAGACTCATTACGACAATTTTTGTCTACTGATG
>NW_023365716.1:1252239-1253774 GCF_000003815.2 Branchiostoma floridae
GTAATAGCGCTTTGCCTTTACCTTTTTTGTTTATTTAGAACGTAAGAAGTATTCTTTATTCCTCAGTGTTGTAAACTTTTATTTTTATTTCACTGAAGAAGAACGACGGAGGTCGTTTGAAACGTCTGAAGTAAATTTGATTTATCCAGAAGTAGAGATTCAACTTTCATCTTTTCATTATATTCCTGGATGTATAATCTTCACAAACGTACTCTTGTTATCATGGTCTTTTTTAATTCATTTTTACAGTTAAAGATATTATAGGAAGGTATTCAACAGCTATGTCCACATTTTGTTGGTTAAAGAAGCACAAAAACGGTCAGACGGCTATACAGAAGAGACACAAGTGAAAAATCGTACGACGCTGGAAAAATTTTGAACATCATCCGATGCTCTGCGATGCTCTGCGATGCTCTGCGATGGCTGATTTTGCTTACGATTTAGCTGCGATCCACTGTGATCATCGTGCGATAGGCGTAATATGCCATCGCAAGGACGTCGTACGATTCTTGTGACCGGGGCTTTAGGGACGTGGGTTTTCGCACAAAAAACTTTTCTCTCTAATAAAATATCATTTAATTTATATTAGCTTCGTCCTTCAAAATGCAGTAAATGGCGTTTCAGACGGTCCAGATTTTAAAACTTTCCTGGACTTATATGGCAACGTCTCGTGCCCTCCGAGCTCGAAAGCTCGAAATGGTAAAAATATGTTGGGGCTCTGGGGGTAGAGACCAAAGCTACGAGTATATATAATCATGTGTAATTTGATGAAAATGTCAAAATCAACCTAGCTTAGTCGGTCGGCAAAATTTGCCGAAAATGCAGGAAATAGCATTTAAGAGGGTCTTGATTTTTAAATTTTTTCCGGGGAAGCATCCCCCGGACCCCCCTGGAATGCGTCGCGCCTTCGGCGCTCCATGTGATGAAACAATAGTTCAATCCCCCCATAAGAAATTTGCTGCCGCCGTCTCTGGCGGGCCGGGAACTCTAGATCTGCCTCCGTCAATCGGATGTCATGGACATTGTCCCTGTCATTTCTCCGGGGTTCTGGGCCCCTTTTGCTTCTCACAATGTATTTTCACCCATTGACATAACTACTCTAGCGTTGTATGAATAGGAGTGGACGTCAATGTTACTGTTATGCTTTGCAACACAATCTGAATTTACCGTTAAGCGTTACTGGGCCTCCTGAATTTACCGTTAAGCGTTACCGGGCCTCCTGAATTCACCGTTAAGCGTTACCAAGACCCCCCCATGCAGACCCTCGTATATGTATACAGTTGCTATGCCTTTCTTTTCTTGAACATAGAGTACACTAGTTATATAATGGAGTATCAAAAAGATGTTGTGTTTTTGGTATGGAAAACTTTAAATATGATTTCGTATTCCACATAGGGACCTGATATATTATCATTTATGTGCTTTATGTCTTTATTTTATACAAAAGCTCCACCCCCACACAACATGGAATCGCTGTTGGGGAGGGGTCTGTATGTTTTGGACGATTTTCTCTCTCAGGGCAGACCATAATATGT
>NW_023365716.1:1253874-1255348 GCF_000003815.2 Branchiostoma floridae
TTTACCTCCTTGCTGAGACAGGTGGTAGTCTCTACAACAGGCTTCACGACAGGCGCTTTAACGGTGTTGTAAAGTTTGTAAACAAAGCCAAGGTCTGTCTGTAAACACGGCCGGACGGCACGCTTACCCCTACCTGACACAGGTGGTAGTCTCTACAGCAGACTTCACGGCAGGCACTTTAACGGTGTTGTAAAGTTTGCATAGCCTCTACCAGGCTTCGTGGATCGATCTAATTGTAGAAATTGGACAAATAGAGTCCATAGTACGCTAAGGGAGTTAGCCGGCCAGAAGAGTACGTTTCCTCACCTCGTGGTGAGGATAATGATTCTACCGATCCACGGAGCCTGGTACTAAGAGGCTAAAGTTTGTAAACAACACCAAGGTCTGGCTGTAAACACCGCCTGACGGCACGCTTACCGCTACCTGACACAGATGGTAGTCTCGACAGCAGGCGTCACGGCAGTTACCTTTCTACTCTGCTGCTTCGGCTATGAGAGATCAAGGATCATCAAGGAGATTAAAAAAACATTGTAGAGACATACAGCCTACTCTCCAAGGCCCAAGCAGAAGTTCGGCTCCGGCTATCATTGTAGAAATTCAGAGGGGCGAGTAAGAACAGGAAGTCTTTTAATTGTGTTTTGGAGCGTTTATGTCTTCCTTCAGTATTTTGTCCCGTTTTCTAAGTCATGTTCGCCACAGGGCTCTGAAAATAGTAGAAATTGTCCAAATAAGCAGATAACACGCCAGAGGAGCTAGCCGTTGAAATGCCTACAGTTTGCTAACTCGTCTAATTATTAATGTGTTATTTGTCTGTTTGGCTAATTTCTACTGTTTATACAGCGTCCCGTGGAGCCCGGTAGAGGCTAGGGCCTATCAGTGACAGGCGTGAAACCGACACGCGCGGTAATGACGTAATCGGTTTATGGCGATCAGCTCAGCTCGGCTTGGGAAGACTGGTAGCAAATAATCTTCCATCCAGCAGATGCAACGTATTCTCTAAGCAGAGGTTTGGTCGGCGGGATAGTAGCGACCGGGATTTCATTCTTACAGTTGTGAAAGTAGGCTATCCTGCCAACAGAAACCTCTGTTTGGAGAATAGACCAAAATAAGTTTAACTTTTAGAAGTGTGGAAACTTGTCTTTTAGACCCCACCAGACTTTTAGTGGTTTAGAAATATGAAGCCAAATGTGGGGAAGGGGTACTCCCCAAGCAGATGTTATGCTCCGGCTGTTTTTTAACGTTTTTTTAGTCGTTTTTTTTATCGGGCTTTCTATTTTGTCAATTTTTCTTGAAGTACGCCAGCCAGCCGGATAAAATACAAAATAGAAAGCCCGATAAAAACGACTAAAAAACAGCCGGAGCCTAACCTCTGCTTAGCGAGTAGGGAAGGGGGACAATTTGCCAGGAGAGTCTGACTAACAAACGTTTCGATCTACTAAAACAAGCCAACCCCTCACATCTGCTCGGAGTTACT
>NW_023365716.1:1255901-1259620 GCF_000003815.2 Branchiostoma floridae
GTAGTAGCGGTGTCGCTGATGTTTCACGGTATCCCCAGATGTCTGGCCCAGGCTACGGGAGTCGTGAATGTTTATCGGCATCCCCAGAAGTCTGGTCCAGGCTATCTGACCGAGGCTAGCGGGTCCGTCGATGTTTACCTGCGGACCCAGATGGCGTGAAGCCCGCCCGACCATCTGGGCGTGCCCCGCTTCGGGCCAGACAATTTTACTCTCCAAGCAGAGGTTGAGTCGCGAAGATATAGTAGTAGTCGGGAATATTAAAGAGGAGCACACCAGTAAATTTTCCGACTACTACTATAGTTTTTCCGCTACTCAATCTCTGCTTGGAGAGTACGACAGTTTCACCGCCTCGCGCGTCCATCATCGCCCCGGGATCAGTCCGCACATACCCGGGCGTGCCCCGCTCCTGGCCCGGCAGTTTCACCGCCTCGCGCGTCCATCATTGCCCCGGGATCAGCCCGCACATACCCGGTCGGACAGAACCGGGCCACCGTGCCGTACAGTCAGTAGACTCAGTACTGTACAAACATGCGGGTGGAGAGGTGGAAAATTGTATGAATGGGAGCTGGTGGGAATGGAAAAAATAATGTTTTGGGTGTGTCTGTCTGTCTGTCTGTCTGTGTGTGTGTGTGTGCGTGCGCGCGCGCGCGCGTGTCTGTGTGTATGTGTGCGTGCGTGTGTGTGTGTGTGTGTTTGTGTGTGTGTGTGTGTGTTTGCGTGTGTGTGTTTGCGTGTGTGTGTGTGTGTTTCTGGATTTTTGTAGTCAGAATAACTCAAGAATCTCTTGATGGATTAGGATAATATTTGGTATGTCGGCTGTATAAGCCCTGGAAACAGTCTGGTATCCAGGCTATCGCTAACACTTCCCGAAACCTGTCGATATTGATGTACGGCGCTTTCTTCCAGCTCCCGTTATAAAACACATTAAATGTTTGGCCTATTTGTGCTGGGACGTGTAATAAAGACCATCCATTCTCTCATTTAGGGTCATTTTCCCTCGTCATTAACCAAGCCCTGGTCACCTCTTAGGTGCGACAAGTCACCCTCAATTTGTCCGGGAACTGGTTTTAATTCATTACGAGAAAGTTGTGCATGTTGTGATCTCATTTTGTTTTAGAAATTTGAAAACAGAGTTGTTGTTTTTGTACGGACACTTTCAAATTTTGTAGAATATTTCAAGGAATTCTAATTTTCATTCAATTTTGGACGAAAAAAACTGTAATAAACTGTTGGATATTCTTTTAGGTACGACAAGTCACCCTTGATATGTCAGGAAACCGCTTTTGATTCGCGACGAGAAAGTTGTGCATGTTGGGAAACAAATTATCGTAATCCAGGGAAGTTAGAAGTTTGAAAAAAGATTTTTGTACGGATACTTCCAACATTTCCAAAACATTTAAAGGAATACTTTTATGAAAGTTAGACATCCAGGTGAACAATATTCAATCTCTACAACTGAATAGAAACGGTGGTCTACTACCGGACAGTTGTAGTGACATCCATCACTCTTCTTCAGCGTCACTAAAATGAATATTTAAAGGATTCAAATAGACTCAAATTTTCAAACTCAATTCCTAAAAGAAAAAAAAACTATAGTGGCTTGGATATTCTTTTATTCAACATGATTAAGATAATGTCTAAAATCATCTTTTGGTTTGGAATAGAATTCGACGAAAAATCTTCGTTTGAAGGTGATACGAAAACGAAAAGATAGAAAGAAAAAAAGGAATCTTTTTACGACTTGATTTTTGCAGTCTTTTCAGTTACATTTTTAAATTTTGTATGATATACCCAATTTGAAATCAAAGGTTACACACTTCCATTTCGGGTCGCCGTGAGAGCGCAGTGTGATCGCCGTCAAATGGAAAGGGGGCCTTTTACTACAGCACAGGTAACCAAGCACAGTGTTCCAGTTCTAAGACAGTCCGGCCATCCCAAGACAGATGTTCTTCTTCCCGAGACGTCTCCACAGATGATCGCTCAGCCCCTTGAACTGTAATCCGGAGATTAGGACGGAATAATCCGGAATATCCGGGTCTGTAGATCAAACCTGTCCGTGTCCCGGTTATTCCGGACGTTTTCTCGGATATCAAAACGATTTGATACATAAGATCCTTCTATTATAGATAAATAAATGAATAAAGACTCAACAAACTTGCAACAGTTATCTAATTAAGACTACTGTAACGTCAATCTTACGGTAATATCCAAGCAGATCCTACGGTAGCATAAGATAGTATCAAAAGCTGGCAGAGTGAAGCCGGTCTAGGAGTGTGTATGGCTACCGGAAACTATCATAAATGCTACCATAGGATCTGCTTTGAGATGAAGTGATTTAGGTTCTCGGAAGGAACCGTCTAGTACCCAAAACACAAATTCGCGATGTATCTCCACCTACTGCTATGGAAATATGTTTGCGGTGCACCCGGTGGTTTTACGTTCGCGGTGGACTGGCAACGCGAAAACATAAAACCACCGCGAACATTTCTGCATTTACAGTATTGTCAGACCTACAGTACCTACAGACCGTTCTCCTGTCGGGCCTAGCAAGACGGATTCCCCGCTCGTTTCGCCTTAAATTTCCGTTAAAAATGGTCGCTATTTCGCGATGTCTCTTCACCGCGAAATTAAAACCACTACAACAATCTGCAGACCTACAGTACAACTGACGGGCCGGTCGGGCCTACCTGCGGACAGCACAAGACGGATTTCCCAATCAGGAGCCGCTCGTTTCGCCTTAAATTTCCGTTGGAAATGGACACGTTCCTACGCGTGGATCGACTGGCCAGGTAATGGACCCCCCGATCAAGACGGATCGTCCCCGGACCGGCCGGAATGGACGATACGTGCCCTGCGCGCGTTCTGTCACCACCCCGGGCAACACGGGCGCACATAAATCTGGAACCGGCGAGTTTCCAGCGCTAATTCTGTTTACTGGGGAGCATTAAAGGACTGGAAATGGCTTCAGTAGCGATAAAACTGGCTGGATAATGATGAGGGGCTAGCGGTGGATCAATATTAGGTGAGAAAGGGGACAACACTTAGGACAAGCAGAGGTTCTGATCCCGCTTAAATCTGACGTCTTTCATTGTCTTTTTAAACGATTTATTGAGCTATCCAATTTGTCCGGGTTTCTTTTCGACCGCTGGCAAAACATGGAAAACCTGACAACACAGAAAACGCGACAAAAACGTCTAACAAGGCGTCCCAAACCAGTTGGAGCCGAACCTCTGCTTGGAGAGCACTGCGGATGTGGCGGACAGGCGCTGACATGCAGGGCAGGGACATAAATGTGAAGTCATTATAGGTCATCAGTACTTGTGCTAAAGGGTGGTTAGGGCTGGTAGCCTCGTAACAGGCTCATTAGGATATCAGAGAGAGGGGGAAGACAGCGCTCATGTCTCAGGACATGGCGGGCAGGGATGTAAATCATTACTATCATTACTTGTGATAAAGGGCGATCAGGGCAGATGTACTAGAGTTAGACTCGTAACATGCTCATTAAGATATAACTGGGAGTGCGAGACAACACTCAGGTTTGCTAGCGCCGTTGGAGACACTGCGTAGAAGAATGGGCATTGCAGGCAGGGAACGGTGGACATGGATGTGAAGCCATTATAGGTCACCAGTTCAGTACTGAGGGACGAGTAAGGCAGATGTACAAGAGGGTAGCCTCGTAACAGACTCGATCGGACCATGGCAGAGAGCTGTAATCTCCA
>NW_023365716.1:1259720-1271712 GCF_000003815.2 Branchiostoma floridae
TGAAGTCCTTCCCCAGCTTATGTTACTGTTTTATGCCACCGGAGGAATCTGCTTGGAGATAAGAGAGCTGCACTGCTGACACCAGGGTGGCCGGTACTGGTACAGTACATGTCGGGCCGGGAATGGTGGACATAAATTTGCCGCCATTATGAGTCATCAGTATAGTACTTAAGGGTGATTAGGGCAGGTGTACACTTAATGGTCTGGTAACAGGCGCGTTAGGGTTGGTTCTATGTAAAACATGATTATTTGTCCATCCAAGGAGGTTGTATTGAATATAACCTCCTTGGTCCATCTGAGATTTCCATGTCTATGTTAGCTACTGCATGTTTGTCGTCTCCACACAGTTTTCATGTATGTATGTATGTACACAAACACAAACGGGCTTTGATCCATGTATGTATGCACGGTTAGTATGGACACGTTAAACCAAGGAGCTTTTATCAGCATAACAGCACCTTGGTCAAACACACATGTACACATAAATGCCCCGTGATTCGGTCAGCGTGCGATTAAAAACATCCGCAGTTGTCCAGTTTGGGGCATTGATAAAAGGGCAACGATAAAACAAAGTTGCACGTTTGTGAGTTCCTAAAGCGAGTGTAGGATAAATAAGAGTATCACTATCAGATGTTCTACGTAGGGGTACAGTGTAGGGTAAGCTGTATAGACTATAGTTATAATGTATTGTACTTGCAGGAATGTGCCAATACATGCATGTATGCAGCGCTGATGTGACAGTAACACATATCTGTTCATTTTCTCATAGGAACGAAAAACAATCTACTTTACTCTCACTGTGAAATCTGTGTGTAAAATTCGTCCCTATTTAGCCAAATTCTTCTCTTATTTCATTCAGCTGACACGTCTGCTTGTAGACTATGCTTGGAGAGAAGCACGATTAGGCAAAGTCTACCTATAACCTCCATGGCTGCCTGAAACTAGGCCAAATTATGTCCTTGTTGGAAATAAACGGAATAGCGAATCGCTATTTACCGGCGGGTGGACGGATGAAATATACATAACTCCTATAATTGGCACAGAAGCAGATATATAATTTATTTATTTACTCATGAAAATTACAGCATAGCAACAGCGCGTACACATAGTCCCCATTACAATTTTGGGGGGCTCCTGACACACTTTTGCTGGCCATTTCTTTTGGTACTGGGTCGTTCGTGCCTGCCGGTCAAAGTGTATTATGAACATACACAACAACAACAACAAAAAACGAAAAAAACAACAACAGAGATCCTGCTATGAAGGCTAGCGTACACAGGCGTACTGCTGATTTATTCTACATAACAACACACGGAGATTCACACACAAATAAATACAGTGGGGTGAGTGGGAACTTCCAGGTTAAAATGAAGTTTATGCTGATGGCTAATGCATTGCAGGTAACGTTATATATAACATTGACACAATGATGATAGACAGTGAATAAAATGATATCAAGAACTATTGCCTTGGTTATACTACATTTGTAGTTAATTTTGAGCATGAGTTTGACTTCTTTGGGGGCAGTAAAAGACAAGTTTACTGAATTTTGCTGTAATACTGTAACCTATATTCGTTGTTTGTTTGTTTTTAAACAATATACTTAATAATATGAAGTCGACGGACAGTGGTTTCAAACTGCAATCAAATTCAAACCGTAATATTTAGAGAATAAATAACGATATAAATATAAATAAATAATATTTGCAGTTTAAAACCATCGTTTTAAAAAAATGATATTCATAAGTACTCTGCTTTAAAAACAACGAATAAAGGTCAACTAGCGCATAACGGTGAACTAGCGTTAAATGATTGACATATGTCATTATTCCCCCCTGTCGTGCCCTCCTGTCAGCTCGTGTTTCTGTTTCTGCTGATCCCAGTGTGACCTGAGGTGACCCCTGGGTGTGTGACGTGACGGAAACAGACAAGATTTATCGCACAGAGGTCAAGGGCAGCGCGTGGCACCTCAGGGCGTTCTGTGTCATTCTGTGTTACTCTGTAGCGCTCTGAGACGGTCTGTAGCATTCTGTGCCGTTTTGTGTTACTCTGTAGTGCTCGGAGACGCTCTGTCAGTGTGCCGTTCTGTGTTTCTCTGTACAAGGAGGTTCCTTGCTCTGTAGCGCTCCGTGCCGTTCTGTGTTACTCTGTCACCTCAGGGTATTCTAGGACCGTCGGGTCTGTGTCATTCTGCATCCTCTACAGCATCACTCTGTAGCGTTCTGAGACGTTCTGTGTCGTTCTGAGTCTCTCTGGAAGTGGAACGCTCTGTGAGCTATACTTATCTTATTGGAGTAGAAAAAGGACTGAACATGTTTTATTTCCATTCAAAAGAAGGATTTCTTATTTTCTATTAATTAATGAAAGCATTCTTGTGACGGTTGAATACATACATAGACAAACATACATTATACACGCTTAATGATAAAACTTTTTTTTAAGTATGGAAACATATTGCTACCTGGTGAAAAGTTGACCTGTTACCTGTGGCAGTTTGAGCAGGTTTCTGTACGTCCATGACTGTGACAAACTTGGATATGTCTCACTCACAGAGTCTGCTAGAGAGACTACCTGGTGCCGACAGGCTGCACATTTCCGTAGCTAATAGCGCGGGGCATGGACACATATTGCAACCTGGCGAGAAGTCTAACTTGTATCTGTGACTGTGAGCAGGTTTCTGTACGCCATGGCATGGCGACAGTGACGTTGAGTTGGGCAATCCTGACTCGAAGAGCCTGCAGAAAGAGGCTACCTGGTGCCGACAGGCACTTCATTTCCGTAGCTATTTAATAGATGGCGCGCGACATGGAAACATCTTGCTACCCGTGTAAAATGAAGTCTGTGTCCTGTAACCGGCTGTGAAACTCTATGCTATGACTATAAGCAGGGTTTCTCTATGTCAGTGACTGTGAGAAAACTGGGTAAGCCTTACTTACAAAGCCTGCAAAAGAGGCTACCTGGTGCCGACAGCGGGCACATTTCCGTGTGTAATAGCGCGCACATGGAAACATATTGCTACCCGTGTAAAATGAAGTCCGCGCCGCCCTAATGTATGGAACCGTTCTGCGGAAACGCGTAACCTGGGCACGAGATCGATACTGACGAATGTCGGGCCAACGACCCGCCCCGGGAACGAGTGATGGCCCGGATCAACCGCCTCGGGAACGAGTGATGGCCCGGATCAACCGCCTCGGGAACGAGTGATGGCCCGGAACACGCGGGCCCGCTGGAAGGGTCGGGGTGTCGCGGATCAAGTACGGTGGGGTTGGGAACTAGCACGGTGACTCCTGGCCCAGCAGCTCGCTACAGTTAAATGTTGGGCCACAAACCTACGGATCGAGTACTCAGGGAACGACAGCAAGGTTGGGCACGAGCGCAGTGACTCCTGGCCCAGCAGCTCGGTAATGTTAACGTCGGGCCACCAACCTGTAGATCAACTACCCACGGATCAAGTACCCCGGGAACGACTGTGGGATGGGAACGAGCGCGATGGCCCGTGGCCTGGAGAACGAGTCACGACTGCAGGGTTGGGAACGACTCCTGGCCGGCAGCTCGGTCATGTTGGGCCAACAACCTACGGATCAAGTACCCCGGGAACGACTGCGGATGGGAACGAGCGTGATGACAAGTGGTCTGACAGTCTCAATGAACACGGGGAACGAGTCACACCTGTAAGGTTGAAAAAAACTGTAACAGGGTGGTACCTAGGTGCATGACATGACATGACATGATGGTACGTGAACAGCAGAATGAAAGCACGTAAACAACACACTGACAGCACAATGACGGCACGTTAATAGCACTCTGAGGGCACGGAAATACTATCAAATAGCACACTGACACTGACAGCACAATGACAGGACGTAAACAACACACTAATAGCACGTAAACAGCTTAATGATAGCACGTAAACAGCACAATGACAGCACGAAAACAGCATACTGACAGACAGCACATAAACAACACGCTGTCAGCACATCAACAGCCCATTGATAGTGGTAGCAATAGCATAGCACACTGACAACACATAAATAGCTACGTATAGCCCTACCTCTTTTGAACAACTCCAATGTACAGGAGACCACGTCGAGACCATGTCTTGACGTCTCGTCCAAAGAGTCTTTTTACTGGCTCGTGAGGGTTGTGAGCCAGTAATAATCCCAACCACTGCTATTGTCCGCGACCCAACCTCTGCTTGGAGAATAGTCCAAAGAACTGCAACCTCTTCCAGTGGCGTGCATGTTGGGTGAGTGACACAGCTGGGACTCGAACTCGCAACCTGTGATGATACGCAGCCTGACTGGTCCCCCAGCTCCAGTCCGCAGTCCGGACAGAATCCTATGAATGTTGATGTTTGCAAACACGACTTATCCTGCCAGTCCGGCGGTCCAAACATTGGGGACGAGGTCATTGGGATAAGCAAGTGCTTCTAGAGCACAAGTCACCGAGAGGGTTTTAAATTGTACTTGTGACATGTTTGAATCGTCTTGAGCTAAAGAATGTCTAAGAAACAATATTTTATTCTTGAACATGAAAATTCTACATTTAAGATTTGTGTGATTTGCTTTAAGAAATATTTTCAAATCTTGTAATATTTGTATATTCTTTAGATTTCATTTCTTGACAATCACTGAGAACATTTGTAAATACTACCAATGACAACCCCCTTGGCGACTTGGAACGGACTCTACTGTAATAGTCCAATCTAGATTGTTACCCCTGTGATGTCATGAGGTATAAAATCCAGGCTCTCCGGCCTATGAAATTGACAAAATGGTGTAGTAGAGGATTGAGCACAAAACAAACTTAATTTGATACATTTGATTATGAAAAAATATGTTGTCTTCCGGTGCGCCTAAGAGCGGTTAATAGTTACGTTTTGATTTATAAGTAAAGATTTCCTGTTGATATTTTTCCGTTCCAGTGACTCGTCCATCGCGTCATCAGGGTAGTGCAAGGAAATGTCTACAGAAATCCGAAGATTGATATACATGTATCTATTCTAGTTGATTTTGTCACTAGTGCTTTAGTGAATTTTTTTTTCATTCAGTGTGCGTGTATGTGTCTGTCTGTCTGTCTGTGTGTCAACACGCTGCCTTGAGAATGCCCTGATGGATTGTTTTCATATTTGTTAATATGTGAGACGATCTTGCTGATGATATTGTCACAAGTCAAAATTCATTACAACCAATTTTCCCGTTGCCATTTCCCTGTCCCAGCGACCTGTACCTGGTCCATCGGGGCTGAGAACTGGGAGGAAATGTTTTGTGTTCATCTGTACAGTTCCCATCCCTGAGAACCGGGAGGAAACGTCTATGTTCATCTGTACAGTCCCAATCTCTGCTCTATTTTCCCGTTACCATTTTCCAGTCCAGGCGACCTGTACTTGGTCCATCGGGATGTCTGTGTTCATCTGTACAGCTCCTATCCCTGCTCTATTTTCCCGTTATCCCCTGTAAGCCGACCCGGCACCGCAGGGCCAGGACTACCCAGGCTATGAATAGAAGATGTCTGACCTGTCCTCTTCAGACGTGGAATAGCCTCTACCAGGCTCCACAGGGCGCTGGAAAATAGTAGAAATTAGCCAAATAAGACAGAAAACACGCCAGAGGAGTTAGATAGCCGAGGAGTGCATGTCGAGAGTAGCAAACTGTACTCGTCGGTTATCTAACTTCTCTGCCGTGTTTTTTTAATCTTATTTGGCTAGTAATTTCTACTATTTTTCCAACGACCTATGGAGCCTGGTAGAGGCTAATTCTGAATAACAGAAACATCAAGAGATGTTATTCTCCAAACAGAGGTTGGGTCGCGAAGGTAAAAAGGAGTAGTCGGGAATTTTACCGACAAAATGTGTTGCTGTGAAATGTGGCCTGAAAACTAATATCCTGATATGTAGAGGATGTTTGTCCTATTCTGTTCTGACGTGTTTGTTTGTTTGTTTGTTTCTTTATTAGTTTGTTTGTTTATTTCGATCTCCATTCTGGACAACAGACATCCACGAGATGGCACAGCAACCAGAGGTAAGGCTCCGGTTTTCACGTCTTTTATGCGTTTTTATTTAGTATAAATAGTTTGGCTGGATGACATAAAGAAAAGGGCACAAAATAGAAAGCCATAAAGAGACAAATGCATCAGAATTTGTCTTGCTTGTCCTTGAACAAAGGTTCAAACAAGAAGAAGCTAAAAACATTAACCTGAGGGAAGAAGACGCAAGGGTCAGGCAGAATGTAACGAAAATACAGATCATTTCATTTTTAGTCCTAACAAATCTATACATATGTTGCATGATAAAAGCTCCCTGTACATACATGTTGCAAAATACATAATCGAGTGAAAACTGATGATGACAGCGATGTCCTTGGAGTTTATAACAATACAAAGAGAACACAGATTGGAGTTGTCAAATGAAATAACTAGCCGCCAGCGCTCGGGCTGTGTGACACTGATGGTGATTAATGTAATTCTTCTGTGTCGGTGTGCAGATATATAGATGCAGTCATCTGGGAGCACAAATTCAGCACCTGGAAGCATGGAGAGAGTTTCACAGCTGAAGCTTTACAAGGGACTAAGAAAGAAATCACAAAAAGTCGCTCAAAAATAGCCTCCATAGCAGGCTGTCTGGGGCCTTTTTGGGGGGGCTCATAATACACTTTTGCTGGCCATTTCTATTTGTACTCGGTCGCTGATTGCTGACCTTTTCTGACTGCCGGCAGTCAGAAAAGGCCAGCAATGCTATGGAGGCTAGCTCAACAAGCAAACTACACATAAATATCTCACACACAAATCTACAAGTCAACTCCAAATCTGCGTACAATCGTTTACAAACTACAATACTTCACAGAACATGGCGCTACAATTTGAGCGTTCATAAGTCTATGTAAGTCGTTGGTTTGAATATTTCGAAATCAAAACTACCATGTTAGATATTACAAATCATCTTTGTTATCTGTTTGTGGCCCTGTTGAACTAGATCGAGCGCGGTGACACGTCGTTGTTCTCTTTAAGATTTAAAAATACAACATCGTGAGAATAGATGACATAAAACATGAAAGTTAGCATGTTCACGTGTGTGATAGTCACAACGTTGTAAAGCTTCTATAGTTGTCAGTTGTTTATATTATACTTTATAGAGTTTATCTGGTAAACATGGTTGAGACTTGACGTGTGTTGTTGTTGACGACAGTAGAAGAACATGTCCTTGTGTGACCTCAGATCACCCCGCCTTTTGACCCCAATTACTGCATGATTTAGAGCCGTGTGACAGTGAAACGTTACAGGTTCATAATTCAGCAAATGTGACGATATCCGATTCACGGCTCAACGAAAACTCACCAATCGTCGATATATTCAAATCTTGTTTATTTTGGAGAGTGTGTAACAAATTCGCGAGTTTTTATATTGAATAGATTGCGAAATCCCATCATTAATTCCGTGACTTTTGCATAATATAATTGCATATTCTGCGACAGTCAAAATTACCTTACAATAGCCGAAAAGAAATCCCTGACTGTCATTAATGTCAGCTTATGAATAAATAAATAAGATCAAATAAATAGCAGACCGGACAAGTGGAAACAATACCCCTCTTGCTTTGACTTCCTGACGTTTTCCAGACAAACCCCGGCTTTTTGTCCGATAATCCTTGTTTTGACCTCCAATTATCGGCGAGATGTTGAGGAAACTGATCCTGGGAGCTAGTTTGTACGTGAAGCAGACATCTAGTTCTCTATGAGTGGTACAGAATGATTGACTGATTGTTTATTTGTTTGTTTATCTATTTCTTGTGTAGAAAGAAACAACACTCCCTCCTTCCACGGCATTTTCCAGACAAACCCGGGATTTTTGTACAACTATCCCTTGTTTTGACCTCCAATTATTTCGAGATGTTTTTTTTTCTTTTATCTTTTTTATTCTGTTTTCTTTAGCCAGGGTAGCCCAACTCAGTGTAACCACACTGCTTTACAGTGGGACCGTGGATAACTGGATGTTGTGGAAACTATTGCAGTGGATCTACAATTCTCTGTCGTCTGTCACACCTAAAGATTGCTTGTTTATTTCTTTATTTATTCTTAGGTAGAAGAAACACCTCTCTCTCCACCCGTGACGTTTTCCAGACGAAATTTCCACCGTCTGTGGAGATAATCCGTGTTTTGACGCGTGCCCTGGAGCCGATTATGACCGGCTTGTTGAGCTGATGGTTTTAGTGAGGAGATTATCCGGGTGTTTGGTGGGTTCAGGATTAATGATCAATACAAACACACTTCGGACAGAGGAACGGGTCGGGAGTGTCGTGAGTTGCTTGGAAAAAAACATAGGAAAAATGAGGAAAACAGATAGATAGATGATAACTTGCCAAGGAGTTTACCGGCTTTAGAGTTACTATTTGTAACCAACGATCCAATGAATTATAATATAATGGTAATGATAAATAATGGTAAACACTAAAACAGCATAATGGTTCTCCAAGCCAAGCACGGTCCCTCTATGAGTCTTTCCCTCCTTTCTACAACTTTTCTACTGTGCAAGGAGGTTTAATTTGAAAGGTAACAAGTTGGTTCGTAACTTTGACAAGCCAATGAATTACTATATAAATATGACAATGTACAACAATATAAACAGGACGTATACAGAAATAACTCGGAAAATATCGACAGGTATGATGAGAAACCTTACCTCGATTGTCTTGGCTGTGTAAAAATCATCTTTAGTATAATTCACCTTAAATCCAGGGAAACCGTACAGTTACAGGTTTGCAACCCGTGTTCAATTGAGTGTTCTGGACTCCTGTTGAGTTGTGCTGAACCCATGGTTACATAAGTCATACAGTTCGTTGTACATATAGAATACAGTATCGTATATGTCTGTAGTTATCAATCAGACAGAGGTGGATCGTATTTGACTTCTGAGTATTTTAATTTACGGAATTCAGGTCAAAAAGTCAACCCATTTTCTACTTTTTCCCCTAGCCTAGATACCAGACTGTTTCAAGGGCCGACACAGGCCAGCTCCTCGGCTCTAGGGCCAACATGCCCCGAGGAAAGTTTACCACGGCCACCCCTCCGTGAGATCCTAGTTATACTTTTTTTGTACTTCAGGAACTGTGTAAAAGTGTGTTCATAACGTCCTTGGTGTGTTGGACTTGAACTGTTGAAGACGAGTGTGTGCCTAGACGTCTCTACGAAACTGACTACTAGCTGGATATCATAATATCCAAGCAGATCTTGCGGTGGCATAACATACTTTAGTATCATAAACTGGGGAAGGAGTTTACTGCGGCAGGCAGAGTTTTATTTCACCGCGAAGGAATAAAACACCTCTGTCGGCTAGACTCCTTTATAATATGCCACCGCAATATCTGCTTGGACATTAGATTTTGCTACCACCAGAGGAGTTGGCCAATTTCCCAATTATTTGCCAAATTCTACGATCCCCGTACCAAACAGAGCTTGCTGTGGCATATTAAAGTATCATATCATATGCTCGGGAAGGAGTTTAGCCGACAGAGGAGTTCCATTGCCGATTACCGTAGGAAGGCCTGCAGGAGGCTCGAGTCTCGAGAGTGTGATTTTATATCGCCATTGTTCTTCCGCCCCGTTAGGCCTGAAGTAAGGACCCGCTCAGCCGTTCAGCTCTGCTCGGTGTGCCTTTCACTTCCCCCCGCCGGCAGCTGGCGGGCGCACCGATACCGCAATTAGGCACAAAGGGCCGGGCATTATACCCCGGAATCCGGGTCATTATCGGGGTGAAACCCGGGTTATTATTCGGGTGAAATCGGCGATGAAATGCATCACAGTGAGAACCTCGGTCCGACAAAACACACAGAGAAAGGAGGGAGCTTCTAAATTTGGCAGACTGCAAGCGGGCGACCGATTTTTAAACGAGACATTTATAACTCCATAATCTAAGCGTCTACCGTGTCTAAAAACTTGGAGTCAAATTGTCTTGTAACATTTTCATTTTCTTTCAATACTACAAAGACATAAAACTCAAACAAGGGCGTCCACACAGTCAAAAGTCATTCTCTAAAAAGTAAACTCATTAATATTGTCCGCGCTAAAAATAGCAGACACGAACCCGGAAAACAAACCGAGCTGTTCCTAAGCTGAAGACTCCCAGTCTATAATCATGGTAAAAACGAGCTACTTATGTGGTCCTTATGTAGGTTTAACGGTTATTGACTTCTGGTAAGTTTGACTGAGCCACTAGATATACTAGTATACTAGACCAGTAGTAATAAGTACTATTGAAAAGTAAACGTACATTGTAGATAAAATATACTATTATACAGGGCTGTAATTATCAAAGAAAGAGCTGGGCCGAATTTGAGCCCTGCATTTACCGAATGGAAGTCGCGAAGTCGAGTATACCAGTTAAAGACTAGTTATATAAGTCCGCATTATGTGTGAATACACTGTGAACCTATTATATCTACTGTTTGAACTGAAAACTCCTGTTGAATGTGTAAGTATTAATTCGATTGTCAAAAATCTAACGCTTAATATTGGTAACAAAGTCACAATGCACGTCTGTACGTTTATTTCAGATCTAGATCAGTTACAATTATCATATATTAACGATGCGGCTGGATTTCGCCGTGATTTTGATCATGTCTGACCGGAATATTTATAGTCATACCAAGTGAGCAGGCAAATAACTATCCGTTGTGGATCCTTGCATCGCTGTTGATTGTTTGTTAGGTATATTTATGATGTTGATAATAAAGTGTGGATGATAAAGTTAGAATGAATGCCACTGTGATTGAGAACTAAATCATATTTAAGCGCTATACCGCATTAACAGGTCAGGAAGCCAACAATTATATGTTTGATATAGAGTAAATCAGAGCAGATATACTAGTATTGTTGTTGTTGAAAGTTTATGCCGAATGTTTATAATGAATGATGCTGATGATAACTTTTACACTGTTATTGCTGCTAGAATTCTAAGTCATATTTTGCCGCCATAACAAGTCAGAAAGCCAACAATTATCTGTTTGATATACCTGTACTGGTGTTGAATGTTTAGTCCGAATGTTTATAACGAATAATGCTGAAGATAACGTTACAATGCCACATGTCATTGCTGAATGCTGTGATTCTAATCATACTTGAGCGGAATACTTTCCGCCATAACAGGTCAGGAAGCCAATGATTTATTAATTATCTGTCTGATTTGGAGTAGAGTAGTACTTGACGTCACCGCAGCAAACCACTGTTGCTGCAGTTCAGTCGAGAATTTAGGTAAATCCATTTTTTTGCGTTGGAAATTACAGTTTAACTCGTTCCAGAAGATACACTTGTATTGTTGGATGTTTAGTCCGAATGTTTATAACACATTATGTCGATGATTACGTTACAATGCCACATGTCATTGCTGGCATTGAATACTAAATCTGAACAGTCGTGGCAAGTCAGAAAGCCAACGAATTATCTGTTTCACAAACCTGTATTGCTGTTGACTGTTATGTCTACCTTGTCCCCCCAACGACCTGGAGGTCAAGGGACTAGGTAGGTAGGTAGGTTTAGTCCGGATGATAATAAGGTTACAATGTCAGATGTCATTGCTGGGATGGAATACTAAATCATACTTGAACAGAATATTTACAGTCGTGAAAGCCAACAAATTATCTGTTTCACATACCTGTATTGTTGCTGAATGTTTAGTCCGGATGATAATAAGGTTACAATGTCAGATGTCATTACTGGGATGCAGTCCTAAATCATATCTGAGCGGCACATTTCCCGTCGTGACGAGCCCGTTGGCCTCCCCGCGGCCTTTGCTGCGGGGCTGCTCGGGTGAGGTGGCCTGTCTGCCCGCCCGACCCGCCCGTCACACCCCGGTGCCTGACATCTGCACGGCTGTCAGCTCCCATCCCCGCAGGTTTGATGGATCACCGCACGGTGTGTGCAGGAGTCAGGCCGCACAGTTCCGCGCCCAGGCCGTTCTATTTGTACGGGGCGAGATTTTCAGCGTGGTTCTGAAGTAGACTGCA
>NW_023365716.1:1271812-1289831 GCF_000003815.2 Branchiostoma floridae
AGTAGACTGCAGTTTTGTAGGGCCTTACTTCGGCAGTACGGGTCGTAGAATTCGGAAAAATGGGGAAAACTGTCCAGGAGAGTCAGTTCACGTGAAAGTTAACACACAGAACCCCCCCCCCCACACACACACACACACTGACAACCTCCTTGCACGCACAGACACACACACACACACAACACACACACACAGACACATACACACACACACACACTGACAACCTCCTTGCACGCACATACACACACACACACACACAACACACACACACAAGTGTAGACACACACACACAGGGAGAGAGAGAGAAAATAAAATGGGGCCGAAATTATAACAAGTTCACAATTCCCCATCAAACTTTGCTTGAGCGAGTTGCTGTTGAAAATTAGCTTGTCCGTGAATCGGATACCACAGCTCGCTGGAAATAGTACCAGCGAGGTGGAGGCTAGTCTGGAGGTGTGACGGTGTCAAGTCCGTGTCCCTCACACCTCGCCGTCCGGCTGTGGGACCGTCACCCTGGTGGCACAAACTTCAGCGGGACGTCTGCGCTGCGACACCGGCTGTGCGACACCTTCTGTGGCACTGTCACACTCACACAGACGCGACACTGTCTTCACACAGTCGCCACAACTGACGTGTCAACTTCGCCAGTTTCCCGGCTGATTTTGCACCGTTCTCTGTGATCCGTCCTGTGTTCTTCTCGCTTCTTGTCATCGCGACATACTAGTAGTATTTACCTCGAGAGTTCGAGCGGCACAGTTTAAATACACTCCAAGCAGAGGTTAGACCACAATTTGTTTTGGACGTCTTTTTTGTGTGTTTTTTTATCGGTTTTCTAATCATATCAGGTTTAGCCGGAGGACAAGAAGAAAACCAGAACGTCAGACAAAAACGCAAAGGAAGTCGTTAAAAGCCAGTCGGAGCCTAACCTCTGCTTGGAGAAAAGTGTTGTACGAACGACTCTGCCTAACTGCTACCTACTGTCCAAGCAGAGGTTAGGCTCCGGCTGTTTTTTTTTACTTTTTTTTAGTCGTTTGTATTAGGCTTTCTATTTTATATTGTTTCTTGAAATCCGCCAGCCAAAAAAGGCTTTCTCGTTTCTGCTTGGGGAATACCCCGCCATGGTTGAGCGTACTTGCCATTCAGCGCCCTAACCTCTGCTCGGAGAGTAGTGTTGTCAGTGCCACGGTTGAGCGTACTTGCCATTCAACACCCGATTCAGCACCTAACCTCTGCTCGGAGAGTAGTGTTGTCAGTGGCACGGTTGAGCGTACTTGCCATTCAGCGCCCGTCCCACCGTGTGTTTATTACTGACCCCGTGTTCTCACGTAATAAGCGGATCGGAACACAAAGTGTCAGGTGCTTAAACAGGGTCAAATTTATTACAGGCTAAACACTAGGGGGAAGGGCGATGATGGGAGGGTGTGGGACAACTCTGGGTTGTCAGGGTTAGCTTCGCTGTCTGTTCTACACTTGTAACATGGAGGGGTGTGCTTGTAGTCAGTTGTGCTGGTAATGGTTTCTGATATAATAGCATTGGACTATCAGTATTGGACTCTATCATAATCATCTCTACTAGGATATAAGATGACGGGACGGCATGAGACAACTCTGGGGTCCAGGGTTAGCTTCTGTCAGTCTGTTCTTACACTTCTGTAACATGGAGGGGTTACTTGTAGTGACTTGTGCTGGTAATGATTCCTGATATTATGACAGTGGACTATCAGTATCATAGTTTATACCATACTCATCTCTACTAGACTCTATTCGATGATGGGATGGAGTGGGACAACTGTGGGGAGTCAGGATTAGCTTTGCTGTCTGTTCTCAAATATATGGAAGGGTCGCTTGTAGTGAGTTTAGCTGGTAATAATTCCTGACATTATGACAGTGGACTATATATCCTACTCTACTGTCATATGGCGTGAAAAAAAGAAAATTACGATGAATTCTTACAAAACTGTAATATTGTTGTAAGGCGCACTTACAGATTTTCGTTCAACTGTTGTGAAACTTTGTTTACTATTCGGTGTGTCAGACTTGCTCTCATTTCATTTTACTCCAGCAAATTTCGTTCTGTCCTCTAATTCTAATAGGTCTATTTCCTGTAAATAATTGGATCAGTTCAAAGTTCAATTTCAGTTAAAAACAAACGAGAAGTTGTTCCTAACACACTATTTTATACATGTTTACCCTCTATAAAAGAAACTAATTTCTAACTCAACTGTAAGTCATTTTGTAGTTTTATTGTTACAACCAAATTTCGTTGTCTTCCCCTCTAATAGTTTGGAGCCGTTCAAAGTTCGATTTCCGTAAAAAAAGTTATTCCTAACTCTGACAGTATTTCATCCATGTTTCTCCCCTAGTAAAACCGCCACCCTTTCATTGACCTGCCGTTTTACTGGGTGGGTAAATTTCCCATCTGTAATAAGTCTATTACCCGTAATAATTTGCTTCAGTTTAAGATTTGATTTCGGTTGAAAACAAACGAAAAGTTGTTCCTAATCCAGGAGTTTCTACATGTTTCTCCCCTAGTAAAACCGACACCTCTGACCTGCCGTTTTACTGGGTGGGTAAATTTCCCATCTGTAATAAGTCTATTACCCGTAATAATTTGCTTCAGTTTAAGATTTGATTTCGGTTGAAAACAAACGAAAAGTTGTTCCTAATCCAGAAGTTCCTACATGTTTTCCCCCTAGTAAAACCGACACCTCTGACCTGCCGTTTTACTGGGTGGGTAAATTTCCCATCTGTGTCGCCCCCGGCTCAACTCATCAATCACACATAAACCTGAGTGTGTGACAGGAGACAAACGTTCCGCCTGACATTCGGAGCTAAACTCACTCGGGCTCAAACATTCTTGCCCATTCCGTCCTCTGTGAGCAAATTTTTACCCTCAAAATGCAGGAAATAGTGTTTCAGAGGGCCTAGATTTCAAAATTTTCCTTGGGAGCATGCTCCCGGACCCCCCTACTTGGAACGCTGCACCAAAGCCATTCAAAATCGAGGGGACGGAAAATGATTCCGGGCTGGCTAAAACCCTACTCTGACTACAATTCTACTGAGGCCGTCATAAAAAAATAACCGAACTCGCAACCATATGCATCATACAAAACGTTATGGATTTGTCACTTCATAACGGACTGTGTTATGAGAGTTAAGAACCAACATCTTTAAAGTTTATGGGTGTGAAAATCGATAAAGTCCGCAGTGTCGCACACGTGGCGACAGGGAAAATGTTTCTCCACACATTGACTGACATGTCTCGGTTCACAACAAGTATGTTGCTTCAACTGTTCATCAATAGTTTTGATTTATTTTGATTTATTCGGCTGTAAGAAATACAGCCGGGGCTACCCAACTATTTTCAGCACAAAATGCTCGAATATTTTTTGGCCTTTTGTTTTACCATGCAAATATTATCATAGTATGAATAGAGAATGCCATTTCCCTTTTAATTCATTTAAATATTTGATTTCTCCTCTCATGTTGTGGAGTCTATACAGCTGTTTTGATTTTGGAATGAAGCTATTATTATCATTATAATCGTCATAACAAAGAATGGTCCAAACTGAAATTCTACACTTCCTTAGTACCTAACCGAAAATTCTCTCTAGTCAAGGAGGACTCATAAAACCTTGCTCTAGTTGATTCCATCATGACTTGCACTGGGTATATCAATCGGCTGTTCGGTGCAATCAATAGTCTATGTAATGTTTATATCACTTCTGGGGTTTAGTCTTTAGAGACAGACACACAACGGATTCCTACAAGGCAACAAGTTGGGCAAACAGATGAGTTGAACTGCAATTTACTATTTAGACTAACTATAAATACTATACTAATCACTGGTTACACATTCTGTCCGTTTCTGTTCAGAACAGTTATAAGAGGTGGGGTTAAAAGGGCAGGCGTGTGGAGATATTTGTACTATTTATAGTAAAGGAAGTCTCTTATCTTTCATTGTGGGATCAAACAAGCTAACTCAAACATCTAACTTGACAGTAATCTATAGAAATCCTATTATTGCTAATTTGCTTAGTCTAGATTCGTTAGGAATGAAAATAATAGAGTTTTAAGACTGTTTTTATGACACTAGAGAGGTACAATTTCGATCTTATGTCTATGTTTTCTCCCACGACCCGGTCAGGGGTTAGACAGGGGCTGGTGACTTATCTGAATTTGTATTTGTCCCTCAGAAAACTGAAATTTGAACATCCTGGATTGACGTGTAGTGTCCTTGTTAATTTGTATTGTTTGTTGGACATAAAATATTTATGATATTGTTTTAGTAAGGAATTCAGAATGGATGTCAGGGTGATTAAAATGGTTACATGGCATGTTGACAAGATCTACTCGTCTTCTGTTTGTACACAGACGACTTGTATAATGTCCTTGGTTTGTATGAGCGTTTAGATGTAGCGGAGAGATAAAATAAAATAAAAGTTGACATGCAGTCAAGTGTAGTGCTTGCTCAATATAAAATATTTCTGATACTGCGTTTGTTGGGCATTCAGAATGGATGCCAGAGTCTTCTGTTTGTCCAAAAGCGTCTTGTATAAAAACAAAAACTATAATGTCCTTGGTTTCGTCTGTAGTTTGGTAGAACGCGGGGCCAGCTAGCTGAAACGTTTGGCCCTGACAACTGAAGGTTGGTGAAGATAAAAGATGTCTGACAGCCCTCTTGTTCATTGTCAACAATAATAAATACTCCTGTGTGGTGGGCAGGCTTCAGACTCAGACCTGTGCAATAATGTAGTCTACTGCAATAACAGTGCTTCTGCAAAATCACAAGGAAGTTTGCTGAGTTCGAGTTTGATGCGAACATTTTAACGTTTGTTGTTGTTGCTGCTGTAAGATTATAGATTTTAGATACTAAGAAACTTGATTCACAGAAAATGTAGGGAGTTGGGAATTCTAGTTTGGTCAGACCCGTGTGAGAATGTGGATACTCTACAAACCAACAAGCAAGCATGAACAGACACTGAAGCATTTCGTCTGACAAATGTAGAACATGTACTGAAGCTAGAACTTTGTTATAACATTTCTAGGACCTCACAGTAAAAGACTGCGGTTGTCACCGCGCAGGCCACCCTTGCTTGGCAATATGGGAACAAATAAATAAACAAACAATAAATACAGATTTCCGGGAATGTTTAAGTTGATATGCTACAACACCAGACCAGTTAGAAATGAAAAACACATTTTTGCGAGTATGGAAATGTAAAATTTCCATTTTCCATCTTATGTGATCATTTTCTACCACCACAGGTCAGGGACTAGATATAGGTAGGAATAATAGGGGCTTGTGATTCCGTGCATTTGTAAAGGGCATAGTGAGCTCTGTTTGATATCTGTCCATAAGATAACTGAAAATCCTGGCTTCACAAAGACAAGTAGTGTCCTTGTCAATTTGTACCGGTAGTACTTCTTCGAAACAGCACCAGACGAGACGCCACAGTTCTCGGACAGACAGACAGACGAGCCCGCGGACAGTTACTAGCGGACAGTCAGTCTTTTCTACTCCTGTCAACAGAAACTATTGATGGCCGGATTTCTCTTTTCTCTGCAGGGAACGACTGGAGAGTTAAGATCAGCGATTCTGAGGGGACAAATTAGCGGCTAGCTTCAGCCAACCTTCAGGTCAAGATTGAGTAGAAAAGAAATAAGATACAAGAGATAAGAGTAACTCAGACGACTGGGTAGAGTTTGAAACGGTCCGACGTTTTAGGACTTGTAGCCTGTCTGCTGTTCTAAATCTAATTCTAAAGCAGTCGGTATACCACGTGCTGTTCTCTGTCTACATATTATTTCTGGTAAACCCCGGGTTTTGAACAGATATGGTATAAGAAAAACAGAATTATAATACGCAACATAATAGCCGAAAACCCAGCCATTGAGGCTGCAACAGCGTTCCAAATGAAACGGTTACCCAGCCGTATGTGGCAGCTAGAGTCTGTCTGTTTGTTTGTGTATTTATTTATTTAAAGCACAAGTCATTTATAGGTTGTCCACAAGGCTTAGTTTGTAAAAGAAATGACTAAAACTCCGGTTTGAAATATGTCTGCCAGTATCAGGAGTTGTACACAGTTTTGTCGGGACGTTATAGAATGTCCCATAGCCAACCCGCTGGTCGGGACAGCTGGCTGTTATGTAGTGTAATGTACGAGAATTCAATTGGGGCTTGTTTGAGTCTTCACCTATACAAAACAAACCAGCTCTAGTTGTATAAAAAATTCTATAACGTCATGATTGAATCTGTCTATCGGAAGTTCTCTATAGTTTTGCCAGGATGTTTTGAAACGCCCCATAGACGAGCCACCGTTCGGGACAGCAGTACGGGCCAGCCGGCTGTTACATACGTGACAACATAATAAAGACTAACATTGTATGCTAGTTGTCACGAGGTCATAAATCATTTCTAAATGTAGGACAACTGGAACTGACACAAACACAAATACTACAACTGTACCACTGTCAGACTATAGAGCTGTGCTATTATCAAAACGCTGCAAAACAACAAGGAAGTTTAGACTCCGAGATTGACGTTAAAATGTTCTAATAGCCACCAACATTTAAAGGTAAGTTTACAGAAGCATAATTATTTTTGTTTGACCACGTCAGAATCGTTTGACACCAGAATTTATCCATCCACAATTGAATGAAGCTTGTTTTGACATTTCTTGCGCTACTGAATAAGGGACTGTATGTGAGAAAGTGTTACGTCTGGAACTCCTTGGGATCTGAAATTGTACCTGAGACAAAACCAAGAACGTCGCGCGGTTCCTTGGGAAATAAGACGCTCGGGCGCCGACCTAAGACGTATATCAGGGGAAGATGAAGACGTGGAAATCGCGTAAGACATTTGTCTTGAAGAAAACAGACCCTGAGACGACACACGGACATATCTATCACCCTTCACCCGACACAACACATAATACAGCCTGTCAGCAACAACCCGGCAAATCTGTCTTCAAATATAATAATTTAATGGAAGCGAACCAGGCGAATACAATACTGTCGAAATAAATCTAGGGAATTAAGTCATCTATAACAATAACTCTGGTGACAACTATACAACATTGTCTGCGGAAATATACCATAGAAATTTACATCGCCCATTATTCTGTACCATTGTCCGTCCGTTCTAACTGCTGTGAAAGAAACGTCGTGGCTAAAAACTCGCTCCTAGTGTAAACGGAGAAATGAGTACCTCTGCTGTCACAAACCCGCTTTAATATTTCTGCTAACCCTCGGGAAACCAGGGGGAATGTCGCAGGGTTGGACCGGGCAATTTGGCTGGAGTTTCCTGTGAAATTCTGCTAAGTATGTCAGCGATTCGCGGTCGGTAAAATGAGTGGGGAAGCTTGGAGATTTCACTGCCACTCTGGGGCCAGGGAACACTGTCAACGGTACGATTTTACTGTCAACATTTCAGTAAAAGAATGAGAAAGATTTCAATACGTTATTCTGTTTGAAAAATTGTAAAATCCGTACGTTTTGATACCGCACATGGTTGACGAAGGCTAGTGAATGTGAAGCCATATGTCAGGCCGAACGGGTTTCTGTCTCATCAAACCGAGCCGACCTTGTTGTTTGGCGACTCGATTTAACACACGAACAAAGGCGCTAAATTTCTGCCTTTTGTCTAGAAACCGACACAAAAACATGGCAATTTTCACTTCGCGAAATGAGAAGGTATTCATGACTCCTATGTCTCACACGCCGCCATTCTTATGGCTTCCCTTTGTGATACTGAGCCGACAACAGCCGACACTCGGACTACCGGTAGTCTGGACTGTGTCGGGACACTTTTCATTCACTCACAAAACATCAAAAGTTTTTAGTTTCCTTTTGTAATTTCTTAGTAAGTTTACAATGCACACCGACGTTTCGACGTGAAGAAATGTTATGGCATTCGGGGATAAAGTTAGAATTCATTACAGAGTTCTTCTTGATTTCTAAACACAGCTTTCAGAAGACGAACTGTTTACATGGTCTTCCATATTCATTCTCTTCACACAACGCTCGCACCCTACTCCATCACAATTTTAAAATTCAGCAAACCGACCTGAAATGTTTTAGCGTACCAGAAAAAAGATCGTTTCCGGACGTAAATAAACTTTATAAAGGCGATTTCCCAGCCACGTTACCCCTGTTCTCCGTCCCTTGCACTGTATTCATTATAAACTAATATTGCTCGTGAACTACACATGTGTCCATATTACATTTACAGTGGAGTTCTACCTTGTGTCCGTCCCGTCACAAACCCTGGTGAGACTTGCCGATCTGTTGGTGCTGACTCCTCATGGCGAAGCGGTTCACATGGACGGGGATCGGCACCACGATTTTGGGGTTGGGGTTGGGTCCGCGGGTGTTGGTGTTCCCGGCCTTCACCCGTTTCCACTTCGCTCTCCTGTTCTGGAACCAAATCTTCACCTGCACCTCGCTGAGTTTGAGCGCGTGCGCGATCTGGGATCGCTCGGTTAGCGAGAGGTATTTCTTACTGTGGAATTCCTTTTCCAGTTCTAGAAGCTGCTCGGAGGTGAAGGCGGTTCTCCTCCGCCGGGTCTTCCCCCCGGGTACGGCGGGGCTGCCGAGCCCGTGCGTCGGGCTGGGCGACTTGTCCGCCCCGTCTAGCTCCAGGTCGCTGTCGGGGTTGGAGTCGGGGTCCTCCCCGCCTGTGGTGTCGGGCACGCCGTCCTGGGCTCCTGATCCTGAGTGGAAGGAAAGGAAAAGAGAAACGGTTATAACAAAAAGTCAAGCGCCACAGCCGGTGATGAAAGCAGAGCACACTGCGGCCATTTTAGGTCGCGACACGAGAGCTAACAGTTCACAGCCGTCTGCAGGAAACGTCACAAGTGTTCCAGACATTTCAGGGGACGCAGAAAAACGGAATCAAGACGGATAAAACCCGCCCGCTTATCACTCAAGGCGGGTTCTAATCGCGAGTCACATCGACGACGGGTCTTTAGGAACTAGTGCAAAGTTTGGCTTCTTGGCGCGGGGCAAACAGAGGGTATTGACAGAACGGTTTTGGCAGTTTTTATCGGGCTAGAAAAAAACACCAACCTGGGGTAAATAAAGGATCTGGGAGGGGAGGTCGTAGTATCTACCAGTCTCAATAGAGCGCTGGAAAAATAGTAGAAATCGGCCAAATATATAGGTAACTTGCAAGAGGAGTTAGCAGGTTAGAGGAGTATAGTTTGCGACCAAGGGAGCAGGAAACCTTCTCGCGAATTGTCTGAGTTTCCTGGCCAAATATTTACCGTATTTTGGGGGGTAATTCTACGATTCGTGCCCGTAGGAAGGCCTGGTGGAGGCTAGAGAAGGTCGTACCTGAGTCGGGAGACCATGTCGGGCGCGAGTCGTGCGGGTCCGGGCTGAGGTCGGGCTGGTCTGTCGGCTGTGTGTGCGCGTCTGTCCGGCTGTGCGTCTGCCCGGGGAGCCCGCTGGTGCTGGAGCTGACAGGTCCCGCCGCCATGGAGCTGGCTGGCACCGGCGGCAGGGTCGGGGTGGGACCGGCCTGCACCAGTAAGGGCTGCGGGACGAACATGCTGTACCCCCCGTACACGGCCGGCGGCGCGTGCCGGGGCTTGGCGATCAGCGCCTCGATGCTGAATGCGGTGCTGTGCCGCTGCATTTTCACGCTAACTCCCGCCGCCAGCGTTCCTCTCTCTCCTGTGTCTCTGGCGGTTCAGCGCTTGTTGTTTCTCCGCATATCCCCGCGGTCCTTTTGCCGCATGCTTGGCGAAAATTGAGGGGTGTGCGGCCCAAAACTCATCCGTCTTCCTCAAATTACGCTCCGTTTCCCCATTCAAAGTGTCACTAATTACCGCACGGCCGTCACGTGACCACCCAGCCGACCCCGCTGATTGGTCGGGAGGCGCCCCGGTCACGGGGTCATGACGTCACATCATCCATCATTCCCAGCGACCCGCAGACCTGTCAGAGACGCGCGCTCTGATTGGTCAACGGGACGTCGATTAGGACGTTAGGCCACGCCAGTCTAATCAACTGTTATTAATTATGATTAATGAATTCTTTAGTTTTCATCGTCAAGTGAAATGTTTGCCGGGCAAACTCGGACCCCAGACGGGTCGCGGCTCCGTGAGGAGAGAAGGGCTGAGGTTTCAGAACTGTCAGGGTGTCGGGTGGAACAGGGGCGGGTTGTACTGGGTGTAGAACTTGAAGTTTGATAAATCCGCCTTGATTTTACATGGAGGTCTCCGATAGTCGTGGAATAAGAAATCAGTCGTTGTCTGACTTTAAATTCATATCTAGTTCTGTTCTGTTTGTTCTGGTATAGTACAAGATGCGGAACTGTTGGGTTGGATAAATCCTTCTTGATTTTACATTCAGAATTCCAATAGTCGTACGATACAAACCAGTCGTCGTGTTTTTGATATCTAGTTCTGTTCGTGCCGCCACAGTGTTAATTCCTGTGCCTGTAATGTTTATTTGTTGCAGTTATTTCAGCCGGAAAGCAGAGCTGAGATTTGTGTAGCTTGTCACTTCGCGGAAGCAGAAATGGTTTAGAACAGTTTTATTTCAAACTGTCTACGATAAAGATAGAAAAGAGCCCTTTAAATTCACAACCAAATGCAACCCTAATTTCCCCTCCTTTACAGATCTGATAAAAAAGAAAACTACACAAAACTCACACATTACAGAAAAAGTGGGAACATTCGTCTTCCACTGTCTCAGGAAAAGAGGTCAGCCATTTCCTATATAGCCTGGATACCAGACCCCAGCAAGATCCAAAAATATCCATCAAATATCTAGATTTGAGATCAGGCTGGCGTCTGGTATCTAGGCTATTTACAATACTGTATTTACCATTGTCTGCCATTTTGTCACATTCAATTAGCCTACGGGCAACAATTTGCTATAAACCTTGTATCCAGGGATGCAAGATGAACAACTCTCTTAGTCTATATATACTAGAGTGTTCTCTGTACAATGATATGCGTAATAGCCTTGTTAATGTTAAACGTGTTAAAGAGAAATATACAAACATAACAAAGGTAGACATGTTTAAATATCTGATGTCATCAACTAACTATGACATATTGGAAGAACTGTGTAAGTTCGTTTACTCTTGTTTTAAGAGGAGGGACGAAGCTTGTAGAAAATAGTTATTATTAGGATATATCATTGTTTATTTGTTGTCATTAACTTTATATCAAACTTAATGCATTTAGCCCCATTGGGGCATGAACATGCAATAAACATCATTGTCATTGTCATTGTCATTGTCATTGTCATTGTCATTATAACAAAACAATGGTCGGACTGTTCCATCTAATGTTTATTTACCTATATTGTCTACCCCTTTAGTCATTGTAGTGGTCCAAACTAAAAAAAAAAGAAGAAATAAAGACAATTATTTCGGTCGATTTCCGTCTGTTTTATCAGGGAGAATAGAAGGACTGAGATTTCTCAGTGCGTCACTTCGAATCGAATGTATTAGAGCACTTGGACTGGCTTCAAGTTCAATATCTAGTTTGTTCGGGCTGTACATTCGTGGGGTTTACTATTTACTGAGAGAGAGAGAGAGAGAGAGAAGAGTGAGTGAGCGAGTGAGTGAGTGAGTGAGTGAGTAGGCGAGTGAGAAAAAATAGAGGGGATAGAGATACACACAGAGAAAGATAGAGAGAACAGAGATACTAGTATACAGAGATACATAGAGAGATGTGAGATAGAAAAAGAGTAATACATAGACAGAAAGAGAGAGAGAGAGAGAGAGAGAGAGAGAGAGAGAGATTCACGGAAGAAGATACAGAAGAGAAGGGAGGGAGAAATAAACAAAAATGAGAAGAAATGAAGGTAGACCTGACCGACTGTCGGCACTGTGTTGCCACCTGACATCCCGTCCCGCCGGTATAAACGACCCGGCTCAGAGTAAATCCTTCAGGTCGTCTGAGCGCCGCTTTTGTCTGGAACCGACGATTTCCGGTAATGTCTTTCTAACAACATCTCCTTAGGAGCCATGATAACATGTACAGGTGACTCCGGTAACTGTTGTCCTAACAACAGACACGTTTAACGCCTTAGGAGCCATGACAAGCTGTACAGGTGAACTGGTGATCATCATTAGCCTCTCACAGGTAATTACGTAAAGACTTCATATATTGGCCAAGTTACAACAGGTGTTCTTAGCGCCTGAAGATGACCTGCACATTTGACAGAGCCACTCGTCAAAAGGCTCCGTTGTTGCTAAGATTAGGTAGTACATTTGTACCACATATTGTGCCTAGTGTGCACACTAGTAGTCCAAGTGTTTCCTGGCTAGCCTCGACATCATAACAGCGAGGACTACCTGTTTCGTTAGCCTTCACGACATGCTTATTGCAGTAAGCAAGCTTTGCGGATCAAATCTAGTCTCCAAGCAGACCCTACGGTGCCTTGGAAACAATATCAAAGCTGGCAAAGGAGTATAGCCGGCCAAAGGGAGATAGCCGGCTAAGGGAGTCAAACGGGCACCTGGTGCCTTGCCAGCTTTGATACTATTTCTAAGGCACCGTAGGGTCTGCTTGGAGACTAGATCAAATCAACCCATGAAGCCTGGAGTGAGGCTATGATGAGAAATTTGCCCGGGTCGTGACCATGATTTCGGCGGATCAGAGAGCCCATGGAGCCTGGAGTGAGGCTAGGATGATAAATGAAGGCCGGGGCCCGGCGGGTCGTGCCCATGGAGCCTGGAGCGAGGCTATGATGATAAATGCAGCCCGGGGCCCGGCGGGTCGTGCCCATGATTGCGGCGGATCAGAGAGCCCATGGAGCCTGGAGTGAGGCTATGATGATAAATGAAGGCCGGGGCCCGGCGGGTCGTGCCCATGGAGCCTGGAGCGAGGCTATGATGATAAATGCAGGCCGGGGCCCGGCGGGTCGTGCCCATGATTGCGGCGGATCAGAGAGCCCATGGAGCCTGGAGCGAGGCTAGGATGATAAATGCAGCCCGGGGCCCGGCGGGTCGTGTCCATGGAGCCTGGGGCGAGGCTAGGATGATAAATGAAGACCGGGGCCCGGCGGGTCGTGCCCATGATTGCGGCGGATCAGAGAGCCCATGATGCTGCGGCCTCTGACTGCCGCTGACGAGGGTTTAATGTGCTCATTTCTGCCGGAGCACGTTCGCGCCGCCCCGCATAAATCACGCCCGGACTTTATCAAACCTCGGACGGACGGAATCACACCGGGCGCGTGCGGTGGCCGGAATGAAGTGCCCATTGGAAAATGAAGGAATAAAAGATACAAGAACGGGAGGTTTTACTGCAGTTCTATGGGATACCGCTAGGGGAACGTGTTCACGTCTAAATCACGATCTATCAAACGTCGGACGGACGGAATCACGCCGGGCGCGTGCGGTGGCCGGAATGGCTGTGGCATCAGGAGCGCCCAGTGGAAAATGAAGGGATAAAAGATACCGTAAGGAGAGGGTTTGCCGCAGTTCCATGGGATACCGCTAGGGGGACAGGTTCCGCCTCACATGTAAATCACGATTAATCAAACACGTGCATGGCTAGCGGCACTCTCCAAGCAGAGGTTGATGAGGAAAATCGTGACCATAGCTTTTTCTTATGTGTAGTCTTTTTCTGCCTCTGTCTATCCTTCTTATTATATGCCGCGTTTTTTTGTCCGTCTTACCCACCAAAGCGAACGAAAAACGTCACCAATTTGGGGTCACCTCCGGTGAAGACATCACCTGAGGTGACTTGAGAAGCCTTACAACTTCCTGACAGTCCCGAACCGCCATTCTGCTGGAAATGTCGCGCACACACAGGCACACACGGACAGACAGACACATCCCTGGTCAGAGCAGGGACACGATATCAGATCTGCAGAGTAAGCACTCTACATCAATTTGGGGTTACTCTCCAAGCAGAGGTTGGGTGGCGTAGATATAGTAGTAGTCGGAAAAATTACACCAGCGCTTCCCGTAAGAGAGTAATTTGGGGTCACCCGCGGTCAAGACATCACCTGAGGTGTGTTGCGAAGCCTTCCAACTTCCCGACAGTCCCGAGTCTCCATTCTGCTGTCGCACAAATGTCGCACACACAGGCACACGGACAGACAGACCGACAGACTCATACCTGGTCAGAGCAAGAACACCCAAGACATCAATTTGGGGTCACCTCGGGTCAAGACATCACCTGAGGTGTCTTAAGAAGCCTTACAACTTCCCGCCAGTCCTGTGTCTCCATTCTGCTGTAAATGTCGCACACACGGACCAAGACATGGGGTCACCTCGGGTCAAGACATCACCTGAGGTATCTTGAGAAGCCTTACAACTTCCCGCCAGTCCCGAGCCGCCATTCTGCTGTAAATGTCGCGCTGTCCCCAGAGTCAGGACACACAAAGCCGCGGCGGATCAAGGACTCCGTCTGAAGGGGGGATAATTTTCATGGCCCGAGGATTATCCTAAGATTATCCGCGCTAATCTCATCCCGGCTGAATGGGCGCGAAACGCTCGGATAAACCGTTCGCCTTTTCACTGCAGCCTCCGTCGGGCATTTCTGAGCGGCAAAAATGTGGTGAGTGGCTGGTATCAAAGCCAGTCTCCTTTGGTGGCCAACTCTCCTAGCCTGGTATACTGAAGTATTTGATATAGTAGCTCTCAAGTGTCTTCTATTCTCTCCGCAAAGAGGACAGAAGAGACTCGGGAGCTAGAATACTGCTGGATACCAGGCTCCAACTTAACTCTCCTGCCAAATTATTCTCTCTTTGCTCTATTTATTACTAAGATTTTATCACTTTTCAGGCAACGAAGTATTATTAAAGAAATTTCTTGACAGAGGCCATAATACTAGTGTGTGTTCTCCTAGTTCGGACCGGGATCCTATTAAAGTTGCTGAAAATGGTAAAAACTTTTACGATCCCTGTACCCCCGTTGGAAGGCCTGGTGGTAGGCTGGATACCAGACCCCAGCTCGATCTCAAAAATACTTGCGTTTATTCTAATAGATAGATATTTGTGAGGTCTGGCTGGGGTCTGGTATCCAGGCTAGCCTGGTGGAGGCTACTAAGGAGTGGGTACTTGTCGTGTGTCTCCGGTAAGGAGAGTAATTATTGACCAGTCATTATCCTCTTCAAACGATCCCGTATTTATGACGTCATTATCCTGTTAAAACGATCCGCTGTTGATGACGCCTCGCTGCAGGGCACGCCCAACTCGTCTAGTCTGGTGTGTTCTCTAGTCTCGAACAGACTTTTTGGGTGGCTCCAGTTTGTACCAGACTATAGGTGGCTACAGATATAAGGAATAAATAACAAGCCAGATGTAAGCCGGACGAAGGGTCCATTCTGCAGTCCATTTGGTCTTTTCAAGGAATCTATGGAGCCTGTTAGCCTCCATAGCAGGCTTTCTGTGGCCTGTTTTTGGCTCATAGCCGGCTATCAGAAAACGCTAGCAATCAGCGACCGAGTACAAATAGAAATGGCCAGCAAACTATGAGCCAAAAAAAAAGGCCGCAGAAAGCCTGCTATGGAGGCTAGGAGCCTGTCAACTACTACAAGTTTCTTGATGTCTTGATGACAGTATAGACAAATTCTAGAGGAGTTACACTTTATAATATGGAGTTAAAAGCTTCTGGTACTATTGAAATAGATTAGTCATTTCGCTTTTAATTGATTCGAATTTATATACTGTACAGTATTCCATCACCCTTCCCTGTTAAATACACAAACGCTCTATACCACTTCAACTTTCCTTCGGGCACGGTTTGCGAATTTTAAGGCAAATTTTCATCTTTTCTTTGATTAATTGATACCCACTTTTTCTACAAGGAAAGCCTTCCAAATTTTACTCTACTCTCTTTAGCAAGAAAAGCCTCCCGAAGTATCCCATAGCCGTCCCCCGATGTTCGCACCTCCCGGTATTTCTCCGTGTGGTGTTCCCCGCTACACAAACTCCGCAAAGCCTTTGCTGATCGGACAAAGATACAGGTTCTATATAAAGTGGCTGGAGAAGTTTGATTTAGCTCGGCTCGTGTCCGCCTCCATCATTAAACCACTGAAAGGGTGATCTCGGCCCTTTGTCGGGTCGTCTGTGTGAAAATGCCGCCGCAGTTTTACTGTAATACACACACTTTTGTTGGGATGTTTGGTATAAACAAGGACGTTATGTATACGCCGTTGAGTTGGGGCCTCACCGGTCGCTTGGACTCTCAATTCAAATCAAAGCAGAGGTTAGGGTCCGACTGGCTTTTGACGCCTTTAATGCATCTTTTTAAATCCTGTTCTCTTTCTTGCTTTCTATATTTCTTTCTTGTCGGCCAACCATATCAAAATAAAGAGACGTGCAAAAATATGTTGGAGCCTTACTTCTGCTAAGAGAGAAGCCGTGCGGAGTATTTTGGACACAAACAGACTGATCGCGGCATCACCGCGCTCTACTAAATGTATTCCTCTTTAGAATTATTTTGTTGGTTGTAACGTTGATAAATAGTCGAACTTCATTGACCAAATACACTGTGAATAAAATCAGAGGAGTTTGCCTGTCATAGAATTGCCGTTTGCAAACTGTGGTCAATGACGTCCTTGTCGTGGTCGAATCTCCTACCAACTAACCAAGTACTAGTAATTATAGAATCGCTGTTTTGTCCCCACACTACAGTCCAGAGGACGAAGTGCTGATTTATTCCGAGATTTCTCTATCTGGGGCACGGCCTGGTGTGCGGGGTGTCGTCTGTCCGCATGTAGAGCGGCACATGTCAGCTCAGAATGATGGATGAGGTAGAAGTATGGGGACAGACCCAGTCGACTGGAACCCGCCGGGGTGTTTACAGACTTTCCTGTCAGAAATCTCGCACTTCTAACCGCACATACAACACGCAGATAACACCAGAGGGTTGAAATGTGTAGTAAAAGTTGCTGTGAGTTGCTAGAGTTTGTGTAGAAGTGGAGAGAAGCGTTGTAAGCCCGCCAGCTGGAATCTGACCCTGTGTCTGTCGGCCTGCAGGCATGTTTATATGGTAATGGCGGGGGCGTGGCCTGGGGACGGCGGATTGTTGGGGCGGATCGCTGACAGAAGTTGTGAAGTCACAAGGAGCCGCTATTGTCGGCACAAGTGGAACTCCCACTGGGTCAACCATACACACCTATTGTCTCGGTCGGCAGGCGTTTGGAAGGGCTTCTTTGCAATATACACCCATTGTCTGGGTCTCCAGGCGTATTAAAGGGCCTTTCTTGTCACATACACCTATTGTCTGGATCTCCAGGCGTTTTAAATGGCTTCTCATGTCATTTACACCTATTGTCTGGGTCTCCAGGCGTTTAGAAGGGCTTCTGTTGTCACATACACTTATTCAAGTTATAGTCTCGGTCTCCAGGCATTTTAGGGTCTTCTTTGACGCATACACCTATTGTCTAGGACGGCGTTTTGACGGGCTTCTTGCGTGACATACACTCATTGTCTGGGTCGGCAGGCGTTTTGAAGTGCTTCTCTTGTCACATACACTCATTGTCTCGGACTACAGGCGTTTTGAAGGAGTCTTCGAAATTCTTCCCCACATACACTCATTGTCTCGGCGCAATGAAGGGCTTCCCTCGCTATGTACACCGCTTGTCTCGTTCTGCAAACGTTTTAGAAGGCCACTGATTACTGATGGAGAATCTTGGTCCAGACCACTTTATAGGCAGAACACAGTAGGCTACTAGTACTACCACTTCTATGTTGGACTGCAATCGCATTCTTCAATATTTTTGCAAGTTTTTCATCCCGTCTAAGTACTTGTTTAGCGTGCACAAGCCGCAACATGCCCACAGAATAACCGCCGATCGCCTGCGGTTGCAGATTATCTAATCGCCTTTTGTTCTCAGCCACTGGAAGGTGAAATGGGGAAACCGTTCCACCAGCAGGTGTGACTAGCCTGATCTCAAAGCAGATTGTACGGTCGCAAAATGTATGCTAGTAGTATCAAACCCACCGGTGCCCATTTGACTCCCTTTGGCCGGCTATACTCGTAGGCCAGCTTTGATGTTATCTTATGACACCGTAGGATCTGCTTGGAGATTATCTACCAGCA
>NW_023365716.1:1289931-1309707 GCF_000003815.2 Branchiostoma floridae
CTCCCGAGTCTCTTCTCTCTGGACTGGAGAAGAGACTCGGGAGCTATAATTACGGCTGGATACCAGGCTAGCAGGTGTAAAGCCTAATCTCCAAGCAAATCATACGGTGGCATAAGATAGTATCAAAGGCTGAAAAAGGAGTGTAGCCGCCCCAAGCGGACTACACTTTTGGTACTATCCTATGCCACCGTAGGGTCTCAAGCAGACTCCACAGGTCGCCGGAAAAAAAAACACACAAACTGAGCACCAATGGCATGCTATCTGTCTATTTGGTTTTCCTTTTTTTTCTCAGGGAGCTGAGGAATCTGTTAGCGGAGTTCTATGAGTAGAATTCGACAAAAAAAAACACGTACGGAACTGAGGGGCCAAAATTGGCCTTAATTTAAGCTCCGTCTTCCCAACACCTACTCACCTACCAAATATCATCGAAATCCAACGTTGAACAAGAGGTTCTTGAGTTATGCTGACTACAATAATAGGGAAACACACACACACACACACATCGGACACACTCATACACACATACACACACACACACACACACACATTGGACACACTCATACACACACACACACACACACAAACAGCAACACACACACACAGCCACACACACACACACACACACACATATGCACACACAAAAACAGCAACACACACACACACACGCACACACACACAGCCACACACACACACACACACACACACACACACTGTGACACACACAAAAAACAATATCCATTTTCATGGAGATATTAATTGGCTTTGAAAGTCCGTGCTCGGTACGGGTAGCATGAAGGTCAAGCCATGTGGTGGCCAAACTCCCCTGGCAATTTTGAATGCTTGAGACACGTTTTCCGATAGACGACAGTTAAGTGCAATGGCGTAGATATAGCCCCCTGCTGTAGTGATCAGTGCACAAAGCTGTGTGGCCATGCCCTCCATAGCAGGCTCTCTGAGACTTTTTTTAGGGGGCCATGATACATTTTTGCTGGGCGTTTTTTGTACTTGGTCGCTTGTGCCCCCGACCCATACGACAAAAGGACCAGAGAGCCTGCTATGGAGGCTAGTGTGGCCCAAGGGCTACTGGAACAGCGATGGGCGCCGCACTGAAATGAGATATTCGCGAACGGTCGCCGCGCTGGAAGGAGACTTTGAAAACCTTTTACAAGGAGTATGGTCGTCCGTTTTTTACGTAATTCCAAGCCACAACGATCAGGCCTAATCGGGCGGCATATTCTACGTAAAGCATAAAGTACTAGTAACATTACACCTGAATTAAGCATAAAGGAAAATTTATAGAAAGTATACGCAATTTTTGTACTGTGAATTTCCAGAATTTAACCGTCCTGAATTTAGTAGAGCGTTGGTGGTACCGCCTCAAGTATTAGTCCCTACCGGGCTCCACAGGTTGCTAGAGAAATAATAGAAAGTTCTTCTAGGTTTCCAGCGACCTGAGGAACCTAGTAGAGGCTAAGGCAACCTCACAAAGCCACTAGATCAGAGTTCACCAAATGTAATCACTGTCTCTCCCCCAGTTCTTCCTCTCACCAAATTATCGTGAGACTCCCGAAGTCTCGCCGCTTCTTCAGACGGAGATTACTGTCCTTGACACCGCTGATGGAGAGCCCGCATTATCGTCTGATCCTGACGTCATGGCGGGCTGAGCTTTCCCGCCATCTCCCCGCCAATCAGCGCGCTCGGCGCGGGGGGATCGTTGGGCGAGTGTCCGTAATTTGTCCGTGTCCGTACAGCGGGATTGATTTGCCCCCCTCCGCGCTGAAATTGACCAACATCCCGTAATCGACTTGTAATCTACACGGGGTCTCCCGCTGCTCTGAACCCGCGACAATGAAAAATGGGCAACATTGTCTCACGCCGGACTCCAGGCGCGGGTTTATTGGAGGCAAATATTGGATTTTGTGGTCTAATTTTGACACAAAACTTTGGGGTAATGGTTGCGGCTTGATCGCCGCTCTGGGTCCGAGTCCGGCCGGAATGGGTCCGATCATGGAGTAATAATCGTTTGATGGGCTGAACTGTGGCGTCCGCCGGTCAGGCACAGATAGAGCCTGGCAAACCAGAACTCAGGCAGCGAACCGGGAAAACTTACAAGAACTCTCAGTACCTGAAACAATATATACCTAGAAAAAATGTACAGAACAAACTCTAATTATGGAGTAATAATCGTTTGATGGGGCCAAGGAGGTTGAAAGAGGTTTCAACCTCCTTGATGGGGCTGAGCTGTGGCGTTCGTCGGTCAGGCACGGAGCCTGGCAAACTGGCAGATAGAGAAACTCTAGAACCTTGGAGTACATCTATAGCGGTACAAAATGTACAGAATTAACTCTAAATATCTGATTATGGAGTAATAATCGTTTGATGGGATGAATTATGGCGTCGGACGGTCAGGCACAGATAGAGCCTGGCAAACCAGAACTCAGGCAGTGAACCGGGAAAACTTACAAGAACTCAATATATACCTAGAAAAATGTACAGAAAAAACTCTAATTATGGAGTAATAATCGTTTGATAGGGCTGAGCTGTGGCGTTCGTCGGTCAGGCACAGATAGAGTCTGGTAAACCAGAACTGCACAGAGTACAGGAGCTTCTACTGGAACCCGATGGTAAACTTAAGGCCTTATATATTGTTACATATTGGCGCGATGTACAGTATTTACAGGTTCATTTCCTCGAGACATCACCATATCTCCTAGCTCTATATGACAAGTACAATGAACAGTGGACCACGGCTTAACGTCTGGTCCTGAGTACTGCAACCCTTTCCAGTAGCGTGCAAGACTTGATAATTTGAACACATTTATTTAGCCACGAATAGCATTTTAAGACAGAAAACATGGTGGTTGGAAAAGTTGTGATAACTTGTTTTGTTAAATAATCGTCCATTTCTAGTGAATTAATGACAATGACAATGACAATGATCTTTATTTGCATGACCTTGCCCATATGGGCTAAATGCAGTAGTTACATAAAACGTTGCTGTAAAGAATCTTTACAGTGGCAGTGGGAGAGACAGAACAACTAAGGCTATGCTACACTATAAGTACATCTATCGTTTACAAAATAGTCAAATATGTAATGCTATACTATTCTACAATTTACATGTCTCTTTTCTCTTCTTGAAACAAGTGTATATGAATTCACAGAGTTTTGCAGTACAATGTTGTCAGATGATTTCATTATGTATACAAAAAGCTCATCTTTTACTAACTGTTTAGCTCGTGTATCAAAATTCAGGGCATTAATAAAAGAATTACGTATATCACTAGACACAAATGTAATCCTTTTAGTAGTAGTCCACTGTAATCCTTTTACTACAGAATTAATGTGATAGAGGGGTGCTATCACATTTTTTCACCAGTTGACACACATATCGTACTTGGTGTGCATGTTGGGTGAGCGACACAGCTGGGGTATGAACATAGTCCAGAGGAAAACAACTGGACTACACAAGTCACATATAATAGTCTGCTACGCCATAAAACCTGCCAGACCAAAGCCGACACGGCCACCCCAGCTCACGGGTCACGGCGTGTCATATCATATCATAACCGCACAATCATATCAACTCAATATCAGACAGGATTTAATCGCTGGCTCAATAGAGCAGGTCAAGTTTTCCCAATGCAACTTTATAGGAAAAATGATGTTTTGGTCGCTCTACAATTTAACGTACTGTGCTGGCGTAGAAGCGGGAAAGTATTAGTAAAGATATAACAGAAGCGTCGGTGAAGATTAGACATACAGGAAATATGATACGCCCAACTGCAGTTACTCAAACAACTGTATAATCTATTACGTCAAAACGGTCAGACATTTTAAGTGATACGTGTCGCCAGTGACACAGCAGATCTGGCGACACGTACCACTTAAAATGTCCGACCGTTTTGACATAATAGATTATACAGTTGCTTGAGTAACTGCAGTTGGGCGTATCTTATTTCCTGTATGTCTAACCTTCGTCTTGTGCAGAATACAGAATATACCAACTCACCAAGGTACTATGTCTATGTTCAGCAGTTCTAACATTTACATTCAAAACTAGCTTTATGCTTAAACTTAGCGAAAAACACATCTGCTGTATGTTACGACTTTCCCGGTCTCTCTCAAAACTACAGAATATCCGACCCAGCATGCCTTGCCCATCATCTGACTGGCCAGGGTCCGGAGATACAGAATCGAAATTGTTTTATCCAAAGTTTGTGTCGAATCCGTCAGATTCAACATTTTTTAGGGTTGCGTAGTTTCCTGTCTGAAAATTGAGTAAAAGTCCTTCCCATCCCAAAGATTCTGATTCGTGTGTTTCAATCTCGAGTTAAAGTCGTCAGTCTTCCTAATACCCCCTTCACAATAGGCGCGATTCGATCGGAAGACTAGTTTACGAACTCTGATTGACATTTTCGTGAGTAAGACGTCCGGTGTTCTCACGATCATCTTGCGATTTTTAGGGATCGCCGGCAGTTTCCAGGAGTCTTACGACGGTCGCGGTGCAGCGAAACATGTTCTTAACATATGCGACTAGTCGAAGGAAATCTCCAAAATCGCACAGCTGTTACCGAGTCGCAGATTGTGCGTACAAATCGTGCGTACCTTGCAAGGGTATCGGTCAATAGTCTTGCGTCAATCCAACGATTGAAGACCGATAGGCGAGCAAAGACATAGTTATTAATCATCGAGCGTAAATCGGATGGCGAACGCCCGTCAGTTGGGCAACGTTCGGGCGACGTTCGTCCGACTTCCGTTTGTTTACAAATATTGAATTTCTGGGAATGCGAGGGTAATTCTAACATTGTGGCCCCTGTAGCAGTATGTAGGCTGACGTTGTGACACACTTTCTTTTCTTGCGTCATTTCTATTATGCCCGCGCATTCCATTCATTGTTTAAAAAGATTACGACAACAAAATAAGCAACATTTATTGATCTCTTGCCTTTTTTTAGGAACGTTTTGTGTTACCTTGTCCGCGTGCAAGAGGTCATGGGAGGTTTATTATCATAGATTTATTCACCGTCGATCTCACGAGCCTCGCGTATATGTGAAGGGGACAGTTTTGAGGCGAAAAATACGCAAGACCATCTTAAGATCTTAAAATCAGCCGACCTTCCTGCGATCGCGAAGAACGTCCGAAGATCGTATATAATGTGAAGGGGGTATAACGGTCCGTCCAGGTGTGCCTTGCGCCCGGAAAGTGAGAATGGTTCTGAATCGGAGGCTACAGAATCGACAGTTGTATGTTTGTGAGAAAAGGCGGGTAATGAGTGCACATATTGGCACGTAGTGTGCCTGAATCGGAGGCTACCGAATCGATAGTTACATGTTTGTGAGAAAAGGCGCGTAATGAGTGCACACATTAGCACGTAGTGGTGCCTGAATCGGAGGCTACTGAATCGATAGTTACATGTTTGTGAAAAAAGGCGCGTAATGAGTGCACACATTATCACGTAGTGGTGCCTGAATCGGAGGCTACCGAATCGATAGTTGTATGTTTGTGAGAAAAGGCGGGTAATGAGTGCACGCATTAGCACGTAGTGGTGCCTGAATCGGAGGCTACAGAATCGATAGTTACATGTTTGTGAGAAAAGGCGGGTAATGAGTGCACACATTAGCACGTAGTGGTGCTTACCGGAGCGCAGGGACTATTAGGACAGGTGATCACTGCTCAGCCCTTAATTACAGTGCCACAAAGCGGGCCGGCTTTTAACGCTGTCGAACGCTTGCTTCTCAACAGGGTCATTTGTCTTGTGGTATAGACGGAAGGGAGGAGTAGGGGCAACTTTGGCAGCGGAGTGGGGAGATCGAAAGTAGAGCTCGTGCGATGCCGAGAGAAGCTATGCAAAACTTTTAGACTCCGTTCGGACCAGGATTTGAGAATCGGAATCGGCTGATCTCGATTTGTGAATCCTGGTATGAATGATTTGAGTGGGGTGCCATTTGTCTTGTGGCATAGACGGACGTACGGACGGGAGGGGAAGGGGCAACTTTGGGAGCGGGTTGGGGAGATCGAAAACACACTACACGGGATGGGAGAAGTTGTGGAAAACTTTTAGACACCGTTCGGACAAGGATTTGTGAATTGGGATTCGATGATCCCGATTTGTGAATCCTAGTATGGACGGTCATTTGTCTTGTGCTATAGACGGACGGACGGACGGACAAGAGGGGCAGAGGTAACTTTGGAAGAGGGTTGGAGAGATCGAAAAGAGAGCGCACGCGGGGTGAGAGAAGTTGTGGAAAACTTTTAGACTACATTCGGACCAAACGGGAAACTCGATGATCCCAATCGTCGAATCCTAGTCCGAATGGTTCGAATTTAGCTTCAATTTTGGATCAAATGTGAGGTAAATCCTGGCATAACCCGTGGAACTAACAGTCTAACATGTAGTCCAGCCTTGTTATCTTTTGTCCGGAAATCCGTTCCAAGAGATGAGAGCCCCAAAGCCCTTTTCCGTAGAGCGTAATCGGTTGTTTTAATTCTACGTATTACGCCGAGCGGGACTGCTCGAATTCAGCGTAGAGCCTGACTAAATGATAATTCTATAGCATAAGACCTGTCTGCTACGGTCTACACAACAAGCATGATGGGACTGTATGGTAAGATGTAGGCTCTGTGGTCTGATATTCACGGTGCGAATAGATAAAGCAGAAATTGGACTCAAAGGTAGAGTTAGTTTCAGCTGTTCTTCGAGTCTGCATGTCCTCCCTCTTTCTATTCTTATCAACTAGACACTTGTTTGTTTGTTTACTTGTTTGTTTTTACTTGTAACTTTCCGATTGCGCAAACTTTTAAGATTGAAAAGTGGGTAAGTGCCTTTGTAAAACCTTCAGTTCGGTGAATTTTAACACTGCCTCCTTTAGTCAGCACTGATTGTGTAATCGGCCTCAAAGTGTGGAAACCATTTGCAGGTGACCTTCAATGACCCCGTGTAAGGAAGCCATCTGGACACGTGTTTATTAGTGCGGTGTGCAGATGAATGGTGCCGTGTGCAGATCGAACTCACCCGTTCCTATACGTAGTAAGAAGCAAAGAAAACAATGTGTTGGAGACTGTATTATCTTACTGCGGTTTTACATTTTTCAAACGTTTGTAAGTATGTTACTTTGCTACAACAACAACCTTTACTCACCCTTTGGGACAATAAAGTCTTTTATTCATTCATTAAAAAAAGGAGAAAGAAATTAATGCGGCGATCCCATATGGGCCATCAGGGAGGCAATGGTCCTGCACGAGGGGGCAAAGGTCAGCATATTGTGTCCGGGAGTCGGACATAACCCCGATATTACGCCGTAATGACGACCGCGATATTAACGCCATAACCGCGCACGGAGGGGGGTCGATATATCAAACTTTCATATTGATAAATTGTCAACAACTTGACTCGGGTTAGATTGTCCACTTCGGTCATTTACAGTTTGGAAAGTCATTTGCCAAACTGGACGGGCGCCATTTTGGAAAGATTGTTACTAAATTTGGATGTACAGCACTTGGTTTGTAATCTTCGTATCAAAAGCTTTTTTTTTTTTCAAGGCTTTATTAGTAAAAACAAATAATACATTTGTCAACAACAGAGTATCTAAGCTACTATTGTACATGGAGTAATTTGAAGTACTAGTGAAATACACAATAGGTAATGCGCATGGAAGAAGTATCATTGTCTATATAAGCATTTCTCTCATGTACTTATACAGGCTATTATGTATAACCAATATACACCACATGGTTGCCACAATTGTCATGGAATAATTATGATACATGTAGATGGTTATCAAAAACAACAAGTTACTTTTAACATTCGGAACTTTTTCTTTCATAACAAAGTATAGTTTACAGTATGTTATAACACAGTAGATCTAGACTGGACTAGAACTATAGTTTACATACTATGGGTTTAACAGTTGTTGCTTTTTATGAGCTTAAAAATCATTATTTAAGTACATTGTACATAGAAGTAAACATTACAGAACATGAAGCCTGTTTTTGAGTTCACAATTGAAGATGTTAGATAAGTTATGGCCTGAAATTGGCCGTGGGCACTTTCTAGAAAAAATCCATGTTTTAAAGATAACCCACTTTGCTATAGATATTATTCGTATTCTTTTCTTCAGGATATTTTCGTTTATTGGCTGGTTTACCTTTCCCAGTATCAACTCTTCAAAATCAATATAAGGGTTACCGGGGCTAAATTGTACAGAAGTATGTACCAAATTCCACAGGTTAGTTAGCCTTTTACATTCCAGGAACATATGTTTATAATTGTCAACATGACCACTGTCACATAATTTACATACAGGATCAACTACTTGACCATCTTCATCTTGTATTCTCCATTTGCTTAATTTCTCACCACATGGTAAAATTTGATGAAGTAGTTTGTAATTAAGCTCTGCTATTTGTGTTTCTTTACATGAAGTTGTGCCTAGCATTTTCCAAATCTTCTTCCAATTAAGTGAGTATATATCAAAATGTGTCTGCCATTTCTGTTGGCAGTTTGGAACTATAAATATTTGTAACATAAGGTTTCGGTATATCACAGAAGTTTTAGGAAAATCTAAGGCTGGTGTTTCTAACGTTTCTCTTTCGATACAATAATTTTTACGTATGGCTCTTTTAACAATGAGCAATTCACACATCCAGTTATGTTTCTTGGTAAGTTTTCGGAACACCTCTCTGTCACTTATAAAAGTACCATTTTGTAATTATATAAAAATAAAATATCCTGTATATAAACAAAACCAGAGTTAATCCAATGTGGGTACAAGAGTGTTTTCCCCCCTGATACAATATGCTTGTTTCCCCAGATAATCTGGTTTGTGTCACAATTGCTTTTAGCTTTGTACCATGCATAAATAACTTGCTTATAAAAGAGGGGTACATTACACAGGTATTTGTCTTCAATGCAACTCATTTGAAGCACAAAATTCAAGTCTATATCTAAGGAAGATAAGTAGTGTAAAGGGATATGTCTCCAAGAACCCTTACCATTAAGCAGACGTTTAACCCAAGACGCCAAGAGAGCATCTTTCACACTATGTATGTATGTATGTATATCAAAAGTTGTGTGGATACACCGGAGTCAACTCCAGGGTCCGAGTGTTCCTTTCCTAGCTTTCATTGTCAGTTTAGAGTGTAATTTTTTTCAAACTTGTCGGATATTTTATGGAAGTACTTGTATGCAACCTTGTTGGAATGTGTACAGTAATATGCTTCTGCTGAAACCATGGTAACTTGTTGTCCTGTATATTGATACATTGTCACCACTCAGTCTCAGAGGTTGACTGTCCACTTTAGTATTTTCTGATGGTCATACCATTTTCATGACAGGCGAAAAGCAAAGGTTACTTTTCAAACGGTTATCGTCAGGTTTTGTAATGCAGTATCGCGTAATTTTGCTAATCGTGTCCTGTCCTTGGTGCTGACCGTCCGGTGTGTTGTTTAAATTTTAGATGGTCGTGTGGCGTAACGGTAACGTTTGGCCCAGTCCCAAGAGGTCCCGGGTTCGGATTTTGTCATGTCATCGATCGTGTGCCCGCTTTACACGGCTTTCTTTACTTCACTCAGGTTAAAATGAGTACCTAGCTTCGGTTAGGGGCCGTCCCTCGGATAGGACGTTAAATGGTGGTCCTGTGTTTGAGGAGAGCCACACAAAAGAACCCACCACACTTATCACAAAGAGTAGGGGTCTTCCCGGTGTTAGTGGTTCGCACTTAACAACTGGAGCATCGTGCCATAATGATCATCATCATGATCGCTTGCACAAAATTGCACGAAAAATTTAGATTTTGCCTCCTCAATACACGTGTTCAGCCTATAAGTAAAACAAGCCTTCGAACATGGAATTTCATTATCAATGTAGCATGTCATCTGTAGTATCTGTACACATTGAACAGCACTGGTATTTATATATTCAGACTTCGACGGTTCGAAAGTTTTACTTTGACGGGCAGGCTGGGTTGGACAACTCTTAGTCGGCTTCAGTCCCGTCCTTGGTGCTGAACAGAACTTCTGTTGTTAGTGCGGAGAGTCTCGAAGGGTCAGCAGCCTGACTTAAGTAGACCCAGTGTACGAGCTAGGTCTACTTAAGTCAGACTACTTCAATCTACTCATCAGAGATCTAAGCACAAAGTTTATACCTTATATAATTACATACGAACTATATCTGAGTCTATATTCTATCCTTCCCTTCCCTTCCAGGACCCGGACCAGACCCCTCCCTTCCCGGACCCTCCCTTCCCGGACCACTCCCTTCCCGGACCCCTCCCTTCCTGGACCCCTCTCTTCCCGGACCCACCCCTTCCCGGACCCCTCCCTTCCCAGACCCACCCCTTCCCGGACCCCTCCCTTCCCAGACCCCTCCCTTCCCGGACCCACCCCTTCCCAGATCCATTCCCGGAGCCATCCCTTCCCGGAAGACCGTCCATTCCCGGAACCATCCCCATCAGAACCCGCTAACAGCCCCGTCGTTATTAATACCAGAAACCTGACAACGAGAGATGATGGATCGCGAACAGGCCGTCACCCTAGACCCGCAATTTCCCCGAAATGAAAATTAATACAGTTCCTGCGGTGCAAATTAATTTTTGGTTCGGCGATATCGCCGTATTGCAATATCGCGGGGTGAACGGTTGCATCTTATTACGCTAATACATCTCCGTGGCGGAAATCGATGCTGAGCTGTTGAGATTGACAAAGGGGATAAAAGGTCCTAATTAATTCGGCGTAATAACCTCCGAAAGGAACATGACACGCGGGGGGTGAATACTAAAAGCCTAATGAAAACTCGCGAGCGGGGGATTCCTCATTGTGGCAGCGCTGATTACAGCGGCAATTAATAAGAAGTTAGGAGTTAATTGCGTGTGTGTGGAGAAGGGGAGGCGCGCGAGCGGAGCGCGGCGGAGAAAGGCGCGCCGTAATCACGGCTGATTTGGACCTAATTGAAGATTTATTAAGGCGAGATGAACTAATTTACGGTGAGAGGGGCGCAGGGCGCGCAGAAAGGCGGCATCCCGCAGGAAATGAGTTGGTGCTGAAGCCGCAGATTGGAATGAATCGGATTAAAAATTGCGCGTGTAGTTTGTGAGTGGAGCTGAGTTCGGGCTGTCAACGGGACATGATTAGTGAGTAGTCTGTCCAGCAGGCTACTTGGGCCGTCAACGGGACACGATTAGTGCGTAGTCTCCATCAGGCTCCTTTGGCTGTGTAGTTTGTGAGTGGAGCTGAGTTCGGGTTGTCAGCGGGACACGATTAGTGGGTAGTCTCTATCAGGCTCCTTGGGCTGTCAGCGCGACACGATGGGCTGTCAACGGGACACGATTAGGGCGTAGTCTCTCCACCAGGCTCCTTGGGCTGTCAACGGGACGCGATTAGTGGGTAGTCTCCATCAGGCTCCTTCGGCTGTGCAGTTTTTGAGCGGCGCTGAGTTCGGGCTGTCAGCGGGACACGATTAGTGGGTAGTCTCTATCAGGCTCCTTGGGCTGTCAGCGCGACACGATGGGCTGTCAACGGGACACGATTAGGGCGTAGTCTCTATCAGACTCCTTGGGCTACTGAAAATGTAGCAGGAAACAGGCCTTCCTGCGGTGGATGGATTCGGCATAAATGTGTATAATTGGGCAGTAGAGTCAGTCCTCCGAAAAGCTAACTATACTAGCTGAAGAAATCCTATGGTCGCCAAACTCCAAGTAAATATTCTCCCGACAGCCAGCGTAGTTAGTCTGGTAGTAAATTAGAGACTAGTTAGCAGGGCAGATACTTTGTCAGAGGAGTTTGCCAGCCATTGATGTACACACTGCCAACCCCTATATTATTCGGATAATCGACGGATTGCTTTAGATCTAGAGCCCTGACCAGTGTACGATATAACGTCCCAGTCGTGAAAACCCAAGGAAGGAACTAATTTTGAAGGATAAAGTTAGATCTCTGTGACTTTCCACAAAGTAGCCGGAATGAGTTAAAGATCTGTAAGCCTTTATATTGGTCGGATAATCGGCGGATTCCGTATGTACAACCTGATTTCCACTAATATTGGAGCCTGTCAGAAACCGGGGACAAATCAAAACTTAATCTACGTATATCGTACTTAAGTACTAAATGTTCCAGTGGAAAGCTTTCTTTCTTAAAAGAGGTAAGGCTTGGTAATTGGTTGTGGGCAAAGAGTGAACATTAGGCGGTGTGAGCAGCCAAAGGCGCCCGGTGAAGGCTATCGCTGATGTGTGGAGTCCTGACATCAGGAGGTTTGTAGCAGCCCAAGGCGCCTGCAGTTGGGGACTAGCCGAGTGTGAGCATCAGGCGGTTTGTAGCGGCTGTGATTAGTGCGAGTCGCGCGGAGACCGGGGTCAACTCCAATCAGCGGCGGGGTGACGCGGCGACACCCCCGTAATAGCGCGGGGAGCGGCCTGGAACTGTGCCGGGACGGGTGTGTGTGTGTGTGTGTGTGTGTGTGTGTGTGTGTGTGTGTGTGTGTGTGTGTACATGCGTGTGCGTGTGTTTGTGTGTGTGTGCGTGTGTTTGTGTGGGTGTTTGTGTGTGTATGTGTGTGTGTGTCTGTATGCGTGTGCGTGTGCCCGTGTGTTTACTGTGTGTTTGTGTGTGTGTGCGTGCGTGCGTGTGTGTGTGTCCGTGTGTTTGTGTGTGTGTGTGTGTGTGTATGTTTGTGTGTGTGAGTCTGTGTGTGTATGCATAGGCGTGTTGGTCTATGTGTGTGTGTCTCGTTTCTCTCTCTCTCTCTCTTAATTTATCATAATTCCCGCATATCACATCCTAAACAGTACCAAATATATATATATATATATATATATATATATATATATATATATATATATATATATATATATATATATATATATATGTTTTTTCAACAAGCACTATGAACTGTGGACCACGCCAAATGACTGTATCCTTTCAGTGGCGTGCATTGACTGACTCGAACTCCGAGAATAAGATACAAGTTGGCACAAGTGCCAAGCTTACAACTGTAACCACCATAAGTACATGCCCAAATTATGAAAATAAAGAAACAACACATCCAGTAACTAGAATTATTGAAGGAGAAAATTTACTTTCAATTTGAATATAGAGACACAACACCGGAAATCACATGTGTACTACATATTTGATATCACATATTATCCACAGAACTGTCTAACTCAGAGACAACTTGACACAGGACTGTGTAAGTTGTCAGAAATGATTTCCCGTCACTCACGAGAAGCCAGAGCTCATTTTTCTCCGGGAAGCGGGCGAAACTCCCCCGGCGAACCGATGTCACCCGTGAAACGATATTTGTTTGGCCCCGTCATAATCAGTGGCAAGTTTGTGTTTTTTACGGCGGGCCCGAGAAGCAATCTGCGGCGAGAGTTCGCGGCGGTCGCGCATAACGGCAGATTAGAGGATGATTGTCGGCGGATTGGAGCTGAGATATTCCATTTAAATCGTCACTTTCAAACGGTACTTTGGCGGAAAATGACAGCTAACGGTTGCTGGGATTGCGGGCATTAGCGCCGGGAATGAGCCGGCAGATTGAAACATATGTAACGCTTACCCGAGTGGTAAATGAGGCCCCGATTCGCCGGTAATATCGCGGGAATTAGCGTGACCTTGCGAGCCCCGAAATTGGCGCGCGGTGAAATCTGCTCCCGGTGACAGTAATTGTAACTGATCCGCAATTATCTCCCGTATTTTGTCGCCGTTTGGCGGTGATAATTGGACTTCTGTAGCCCATCTAGATCTGTTAGGTTTACAGATGTGCTCTCATCGCGCGCGCCGCGCTCCGATGGAAATCACCGCACATTTCTAACACCCCGCAATAATCACCTCGGCACGGCGGACAGGGGTCGGACAAATCACGGAAAACTTCGCTCGTAGTCATCAAACTCTCAACACTTACTAACACGGGCTGTAAGAGGGGTAGCCGGTGAAGATATGGACAATAAACGTCTTATTCTACGTTATACTCATGGTAAATACATATAAGCAAACATCTATTGAAGCCCCAACGCTTCCTAACACGGTGTGTAAGAGAGATGGTCGGTGATGATATGGATAGATAAATTTTCCTCTACCTTGTACTCATGGCAAATGCATATAAACTAACAGCTATTGCAGCAAATAACGATTATTTCTTGTCTCCCAACACTTCCTAATGCGGACTGTAAGAGAGATGGCCGGTGCAGATATGGATAGACATGTTAGATAACTCTTCCTCTACCTTGTATACATGGCAAATACATAAAACAAACAGCTCTTAGCAATAGACTGATTGTCCTTCTATTAACGGCTTTTGTTCAATGCAAAGCCATTTGACCACTACTTCTAGGCAATGAACTAAGTTGATGGATAATGAAAATTGTTATACTAGGAGATAGCAGTGAAAACTGACTTTGAAGGCTTGCAGGTTATGTTGTATATTGGAGGGAAACAGTTATCATCGTCACTCCACAGAGTTCCGAAGCTGCAAAGCTAACTGAATATTGATCATAATCCTTTGTACTCTGCAGTGATTTCTTACTATACTGTAGTGCACGACTCAGTAGTTCATAGTAACTGTGGATTGGATGTTCTAGGACTAGTGGTAGCCTACCGATTGACGGAAAGGCCAGGAACATGAATCCCGGCTCTAAACAAAGCATCACTTCCCAGTCAGGACTGTAGAGGTTGAGCTGGCGAGGTCTGAGGAAAACGACAACACGAAACCTCGAGAGGCGAGATGGTTGGTAGTGAGTGGGGAGTAGGTCACGTACTACTGGTTGTTACAATTACATTGTGAAATGGTTGGTACATACATGTATGCATGGTTGTCGCGAAAGATAGGCGTGGACTACAGGACTACAACTGCTCCCAACCTTCCCCCGACCTAGGTTGGTTAGAGGTTGTGGGGAGGTCCTAAATACGTGCATGTAGCCGCTAGTAGTGCAGATAAGGTCGACAAAGCGAAATTGAGTCATTTTGGATCAGAGTCGAACTGTAATTTCCAACACAGAAATTAGACTTACCCAAATGTTTGACCGTCCAAATCCAGTATTTGTGAAGGTAAGTCTAATTTTCGTGTCGGAAATTACAGTTCAAACTTGATCCAGATTGACTTCCATCAACATAGACGAACTTTCAAAGTACAGAAGTGAGTTGTTAAGACCTCATCCTTCAGCTTTGAGGAGGGATCTTAAGTGGCTATACACGACCACTGTGTACGAGTGATGCTCCGCTGTAATATGTTGTGTATCTTGGAGTCCTCTAAAGTTGGTGACAGTTCGGAACTGCTGTGTGTTTTTATCGATACTTGAACGTATTTGTTCAGTACCAGAGTTCTACTGTTTTGTGTACTCTAGGAGTGAGTTGAACCGTAGCCAGTGAGCACCGCTGTACTGTGCTGCGTGCTTGAAAAGTGATCACTTGCACAGGTAGTGAGTTGTTTAGAGCTGTACATGAGTCATATGTACGGTCCTGAGTACGGATTGACGCGCTGCTTGGACTGTACTATGTACTTGGGTTGTGGTCACCTGTACAGAGCTGTACAGGAGTGAGAAAGTGTCCGCAGCACCAGAGCTCTACTGGAGTGACGCGCCACCATACCATGCTGTGTACTTGAGTAGTGATTACCTGTACAGAGCTGTACTGTACTGGAGTGAAGTTCCACTATACTGTGCCTTGTACCGTTGTGATGATCCTCAGTACCAGAGCTCCGGATCCAGTCCGTGTACTGTGCTGTGTACTTTATTGATCACGTAGTGAGATGTTTAGAGTTGTACAGGTCCTCAGTAGCAGAGCTCTAGCCTATGTACTGTGCTGTGTAATTGAGGAGTGATCACCTGTACAGGTAGTGAGTTGAGTAATCGGCGGGAGTTGCTCTTTTATGCCCCTAGAATGGAGCGGGGAAGCCGCCAGCGTTATTACTCTTTAAGGGCGAAAAGAGCGGAAAATCAGGCCGGCCGCGCAGCGATTTATTTCTGTCAGGGTAATCGCCGCGGAGCGTCTCGGGGCGGCTGTTTATGGGGTGTAATCTGTGGGGCTCCAAGCAGAGGTTAGGCGCGTGTTATGGCTCTCCAAGCAGAGGTTAGGCGCGTGTTTACTGGTGTAATCTGTAGGCTCTCCAAGCAGAGGTTAGGCGCGTGTTTATGGCTCTCCAAGCAGAGGTTAGGCACGTGTTTACGGCTCTCCAAGCAGAGGTTAGGCGGCTGTTTACGGCTCTCCAAGCAGAGGTTAGGCGGCTGTTTATGGGGTGTAATCTGTAGGCTCTCCAAGCAGAGGTTAGGCAGCTGTTTACGGGGTGTAATCTGTAGGCTCTCCAAGCAGAGGTTAGGCGCGTGTTTATGGCTCTTCAAGCAGAGGTTAGGCGCGTGTTTATGGCTCTCCAAGCAGAGGTTAGGCAGCTGTTTACGGGGTGTAATCTGTAGGCTCTCCAAGCAGAGGTTAGGCGCGTGTTTATGGCTCTTCAAGCAGAGGTTAGGCGCGTGTTTATGGCTCTCCAAGCAGAGGTTAGGCGGCTGTTTACGGGGTGTAATCTGTAGGCTCTCCAAGCAGAGGTTAGGCGCGTGTTTATGGCTCTCCAAGCAGAGGTTAGGCGGCTGTTTACGGGGTGTAATCTGTAGGCTCTCCAAGCAGAGGTTAGGCGCGTGTTATGGCTCTCCAAGCAGAGTTTATGCTGCGGCTGGTTTCTGACATTACGTTGTGTTTTTTTTTTTTTGTTCTTTGTGACAAAACACGATAGGCACCGATACTTGTGACTGCCGGTACTCTACAAGCATAGTTTTGACTCCGGCGAGTGTTTGGCGGTATTGTAGGCGTTTGACTCCCCTTTGGCCGGCTATACTCCTTTGCTAGCTTTGATACTATCTCTAAGGCACCGCAGTTGGGTCTGCTTGGAGACTAAGGTTAGGCGGCTGTTTGCGGCTCTCCAAGCAGAGGTTAGGCGCGTGTTTACGGCTCTCCAAGCAGAGGTTAGGCGCGTGTTTACGGCTCTCCAAGCAGAGGCTAGGCGCTGTTTATGGCGTGTAATCTGTTCGGGCTCCAAGCAGAGGTTAGGCTGTGGCTGGGTCCTGACATTACGTTGTGTTTTTTTTTTTTGTGCGAAAACCAAGGCAATCGATACTTGTGACTGACGGTATTCCACAAGCATAGTTTTGACTCCGGTGAGTGTTTGGCGGTATTGCAGGCGTTTTTATCGGGCTTACTTTATTTCTATTTTGTGCGGTTTTCTTTCCGCCTGCCAGCCAGGAAGATAAATGAAATAGAGACGTTCCACAAAAATGTCATAAAAAGACGTTAAGAAACCAGCCGGAGCTCAATCTCTGTATGGAGAGTTTGGCTCTTGGACAAAAATGAGCCTCGACTGCGTAGAAAGCCTGGCAAAGTGCCCTAAAACACGTAAAAGAACAAGCCGAAGCGTAACCTTAGCTCGGACATGTTGTAAGGGGTTGCATTTGTCATTTCGGATGGTGACATAAAGCCGGCGGCCCCGTGTGTTGCTATGGTCACATCTCCAAACCGGGGCCCGGCCGGGATGTTTGCGAAACCGAAAAATAAGGAATGTACACAAATAATGCTGATGACTTAATTTCGTATGTCCTGGGTGTTTTATTGCCTTTTATATGATACTGTTCGTTCCCAGGTTTTTAACGGACCGAAGCCTTTGGGGAGCTTCGGGTATAAGCATCCTCAAACCGCAGCTGCACGTAAAAGAACCCAACACACTGATCAATTACAGTTCGCTGTGACCTAAATCAGATTTGTCTAACCAACTTCATTTTTGAATATCATGCAAAATTCTAAAGTCTGACTGAAAAGACAACAAAACAATAAAAGAGTTAAAAGATTATTTCTTCATCTATCTATTTATTTTGTTTATTGGTTTGGCTATTCAGCACCACACTCAGTGTTATGAGTGCTGATAATGGAGCACAAAAGGACATCCAGGCCCGACTTGGCAAAGCTAGAGGTTCCTTCAGTCGCCTCCGTGTTATTTGGAAATCCAAATCATTTAGCCTGAAAACCAAGCTCAGACTGTATAACAGCAATGTGAAGTCTGTCCTTCTGTATGGCTCTGAGTGCTGGAGAGTTACAAAGTCAGACATGAAGAAAGTTGATGTATTCCACAATAGTTGTCTGCGTAGAATATGTAACATCTACTGGCCAAATAAGATCAGTAATGAAGAACTGTATAGAAAAACGAACACAAGACAGTTGTCTACCGAAATTGCCATCAGAAGACTGAAATGGTTGGGCCATGTTCTGCGGATGTCGGATGACCGTATCCCCAAAGTTGCTCTACATTGGGCCCCTGAGAGGAATAGAAAACGGGGACGTCCTAAAACCACATGGAGACGTACTGTGGCTAAAGATCTAGCGGCCATTGGGATCCCCTGGGATGCTGCTCAGCCCCTAGCACAGAACAGACCTCAGTGGAGGAAACTTATCACAGCCTTATGTCCCACATGGGATGAAGAGGATAAGTAAAGTAAAGTATTCAGCACCCACAGCCAGGGCTGCCCAACTATTACAAAGGGCTAGCCCTGCTGACAACATGGCAACATAGACAATACAAATGGAATTGAACATATACAAGCTAAGGACAGGGCACTTATCTATAACAGTATTCTAAGTACAGTAGAAGTCGGCTATTTGCATCAGAGATTTCTCAGTGAATTTTACCCGATTACCCGACAGAGGTGTACCTAGAAAGATAAAAATGAAAATCTATGAAATTTGTTGAGCAGCGATGCCGACGCACGAGTAGAATGTTTCTATCCCGGGTCCGGCGCCGTTCTGAAGGCTCCCGATGTTTAATAAGTGCGGCGGGCGCGGCGGAATATTACGCTTTTCAATTTTTGAAGGGGTCAGAAAAGCAGCGACCTGTTACTGTTGTGATTAATCGGGCCGCACGCTGAAGGCACCGTCATGATTAAGTCGGAGTCGTGCGCCCGATTCTGGCGCTCTTCAACTTTCCGCGGGAGAAAAACGTGCGATTCTCTACAACATGCGGACAGGATAGGAGGAAGGAGGGATGCAGGAATGGAGGACGACAGGCCAGGGTAATGGTGGATGATAGATTGGCGGGTAAATCACCGTGCGTGTCCCGCGAACCGGCGGGGAGAGGTGATTAGGTTGTCGGCACACGCGGCCCCGCGCGCCCGAGCGCACATCGCGGATCGATCGGTGTGTAATTATGGGACATCAATTATTGCACGGTTATTAAAACACAATCAATTAACCCGACCTGCTGCACCCGTGCGGACGGAACGGCGTGATTATCACAGCGTTATGGATGGGAGGGGGCGGGGGAAGGTGCTACAGCGCTGATTTTGCCGAGAGAAACAATGTGGCATTTCGCACGGTGTTAGCTACAATGTACTTATATGTAGCCTTTCTAAAGTAACGGTGTTAACTTAAACAATGTAGAGTTTTCTAACGGTGTGATTATCAGTACGTTATGGATCATCCAGGCAGGGAGCTGGTACAGCGATGATTTAGGGGAGAGAAACAATGTGGCATTTTTAAATGTGTTAGTAACAACGTTGCATTTCTAACGGTCTTAGTACGGGGCACAGCAACAATGTAGCATTTCTAACTGTGTTAGTACAGAGAATAAAAACAAATGTAAAGTAATGTAGACTTTCTAACGGGTGATTATCAGCGCGTTATGGATGGGATCCGGGAGGTGGTTTAGGGGGGAGAAACTGTTACAGCACTGAGAGAAACAATGTGGCCTTTCTAGCAGAGTTAGCAACAATGTGGCCTTTCTAGCAGAGTTAGCAACAATGTGCCTTCTAGCAG
>NW_023365716.1:1312084-1329214 GCF_000003815.2 Branchiostoma floridae
AGCCAGTACGGTGTAATCCTACAGGCCCATTGACGAAGGGTATAATCCCCTGATCCAGCCCTAATCCAGCGTCCGTGCCTCCTGTTAGTTTAACAGTGAGTGATGGTGAGAACTCCGCTCAGAAAGGTCCTAACGTTGGACATATACAGTCCGCCCCCGACCGGCACGCAATAAAATGTTAATCCCCGGTAATCAGGTTTCGCTAATCCCGGCAGGATTAAGGGATTAGGCCATGTTTGACTGTGGTTGGATGGGCGGGGAGGCGGGGAGACAGGTGCGGGGATTAGGGGGGGATTAGTGGATTAACCTGCCGCGGGATCATAAATCTCTACTGTAGTCTTTACGAGAGAAAATCAAATCTGACATTCCTTCGTACCAAAAGGTAACCGAGACTTCTAACCTCCTGAACTAGCTGCTGTTTTGAAGACAAGGAAAATTGTGTATATGGAAACAAATACATCAATTTTACTACTTCAACACAAGGGAGGGGAGTGCTGTTTTGTCTGTGTGCTTGCATGCATGCCTGTGTGTGTTTGTACTATGTGTGTGTGCGAACATGCGTGTGTCTGTGTGTGTGTGTGCCTGTTTACATTGAAATTTGTGTATGACTGTTTTCCTGTGATTCTTAATATGTACAAATATATAGGGCAGAAAACTTCCTTGCTACATTTTCTGTAACAGGTTATATTTCTACATGTGGAATGTGGGGGGGGGGGACGGGACGTTGCTATCCCTTTTTTCTTTGATGTGCTTCAGCCACCTTCAGGAGAGTATGGCTGTTCCCCAGCATTTTCTGTTGTAGACTATTGTGAAGATCAAATGAAGACTGGGCCCCAACTGAAGTGAGATATCTAATCTTACACCTAGGTGGAGTAGGGAAGGTTGCGTCTTTCCCGGAGGCACAAGATCAGTGACATGACAGGATTTGAACCCAGGACCTCTGGATTCTGGGCCAAATGAAACACCCTACAGTTATGCCACATGACACTACAAATTCTGTGTGACCTCCAGAAGATGAAACTGATAATAGTACTGTACATAAACCTAGCCATGTTTGGGACCGCATCCTTGCCACTACGTCACAAAGTGGCAAGGATGATTAACGTATCACGTTCGAGAACATTCCATGTCAAGTAATTACGTCACAATAGGTTTAGTTCGATTTGCACTGTATAGGTCATATCGCACCGAGTAACGTTAGTATATTTTATTTTGCACTGATGAAGGTGACAGACAGTCACCGAAACGTCTGCAGAAGAATAAAAAGAGGTTGTGAAACGAAGAAGACTGTTCGAGTACTGTACATAGTATGTACTTTTGTAGTTGTATTCAGTATGGTGTAGTCAATGTGTAACAGCGGGGTTCAAGCACCCACCGAAACACTAAATTACAATCTAGACACAGTTTTTCTCGATATCTGCGAGCCGACAACCTCTCGCTGATACCTTTTTTTCAGCGTCTAGATGGAACTGCAATATCGCCATAAAGATATTGGCAGAATTTCTCCCGAAAGGTCCGGAGCATTCGCCCGATAGCTTAGCAGGGGTCCCCGATAGCTTAGCAGGGGTCCCCGACAACTTCCGCGCGCATGTAGATGCGCGCATGTAGATGTGTCCCGACTTCGGGAGGGCTCATTAGCATGTAACGCGGACTCATTAGGCTATATAGCTGTTTATGACTGCAAGCGCCACGGGTGTCCCGCGGCCAGCGTTCCAGATCCCTTCCGACATCTCCACAGATATCGGCAAAAACTATGTCTAGATCGGGCCTAAGGGCGAGTAGAAAAAGTCTCTCGGTTCCTGGGAATCGAACCTCGGCCTGCCATTTCACAACCCAATGCCACCACCACTAGGTCTGGAAAACAATGTGTTAGAGACTGTATTGTCTTACTCCTGTTGTAGATTTTTCAAAGTGGTCTGGACCATTGGGAATGGTCAGTTGGTGTAACACTTCTCCCCTTTGGTTCGGTCCGAGACTGTTTCTGATTCAACTGTGCTATTCTGGATATCCACTAAACACATCAACATAAAAGCACTTACAAGCAAATCTATTGCGCTGTGAAGTATAGAAGAAAGTTGGGATAGTGTCTCCAAACAAGGAGGTTAACCTCCTTGCTCCAACATATGAAACTTTTGCATTGCCAGACATGCTCCACTACTGTCCCCTAGTGGCAGCTATACTAACTGCAGGTCCCCCACCATGCATGACAGGCTGTCATGATACACTGACGCCACCTTGTGACAAGGTTTCAAACTGCAACAATTGTACATATAAGGTAATGGTAAAGGTCAATGGTGAAGGTCTATGAGGCCATATTGGGGTGTATGAAGATCTTTTTGTTTGCAGAGCTGGCTCTGACTAGGAGGGCCTGTAAATTTGTTATAAAGTACAGACACTGAACAAACTGAATCACCACTTTTTCAACAATTTACTGTTCGATTGCCGGTTTCCAAGTTCTTCTACAGCAACAGTTTTTTTCCCCGGACAGCTAAATTATGGAACTCTCTCGACGACAACTGTTACCCTGTTAATCAGCCTTCAAAACAAATGCCCACCGCTACCCCCGTGCACAATTATTTCCAACTTCTTCCTAAATTCATTGCCTTGAAGTGGACCCTGCTCTGTTGAAGATAGACAAAACCTACATATAGACTTGTTTCGACCCTCAAATATGTAAATTCTCATAAAAAGATGACAATTTACTGTAAGAGAGTTGGGTACATGTATCATTACAGGTAACTGACCATAATTGTTGAGGTATGGGTACAGGTTTGGACCGCTGCCTAAATTAACAACTGTATCTGTACCTGTACCCCTTAGAGTTTTGGGGCATTCTGCCTTAACACCTCAAATGACAACAAACAGCTCTAATAGGCAGGGTACATGGGCCAACAGCCGTGTATAGTCCTTGCTACATTGTTTATGCATTTATGAATAAAAAAAAATGCAGCAAGGTCATAAGTATTTACCAGTTATTTTGATATAGTTTGTCGGTTTCAGTTTCAAAGCACTTTCTGCCTGCCATATTGGATTCTCTGTGTTATTAGGAGTCGTTTGAGGTATTTAGGTAGACCCCCTGTTATAGCGCAGTTTATGTATCATAGTCTGTACAGACAGATCCACAGTTATAGTACCTGTACCCGTACCTGTACCTAAGATTTGTTTATGTACTCAGCTCTATGTGTATCATCGATGCTAAATGCAGGGAAGTACCAGCTATCAAGGAGCTTTCTTTATAGCTACATGTTGCATTTGTCCATCTGGGTTCCCTTGATGCTGAGGTCAGACACCAATGCACAAATTATGTTTGGCGGTGTCCCATCTAATCTAGTAAATTCTAGCTACAAATTATGTGGAATTAAAATTGTTGATTACAGCAGTGGGCTTACAGGTCCCATACACTTCTATGGCACCATTTATGATACAAAAATCAGGATTCTTGTTGGTGTTAGCACCAGAAACAGAATATGTTTTACTTTGAGTTTGACAATATTTCGAAGGCCATGGATGAACAAGCCATTAAAAAAACATTGACTCGGCACCGATTGAAGATCAAAAAGTGGAAGGTTAAGTTCAGGAATGCGGGATCTCGTTAACCAGGACTTTTAAATTTTTACTTGTGGCATCATATGAAATGCTATGTCAAATTTGAATCTGCTGTGGGTACAAGTTTTTACCAAGTAGTCTCCATATTCTCCAAGAGCGTAAAATTCTAGCTTTACGCTGAACACAGATCACAATACATGATAAAATCAAGGAAAGCAAATACACAAACTTTGGTCTCCTTGCTGTGAAGTACAGATAAACAATGTATGATGGCTTTTTCTACGAATTACTACAGAAATCTGCACACCGGGACAACAAAGAAAGACTTGTTTAGATATCTAATGTCATCAGCTGTCAGAAAACTCTTGACAGTTCGTCCACACATGTTTTAAGAAGAGAGAAGAAACATGTAAAATATAGACATGACTTTTAATGAGTAGAGTAGCTTAACTTATAAGCTTAACTACGTATACCATTCTCTTTGTATACAACTTACTGCATTCAGCCCCAAGAGGGCATATAAAAGTATGCGATAAACTTCATTGTCATTTTCATTGTGGGAAACCAAAACTGACTGCCTGCCCCATATTGAAAAGGGACATATTCAGGACCTCATGTGTAGGTTCCATACATATTTACTGTTTCTCTACTGCAGCTGTTTAATAGGGTGGAGTTGGGAGGTTGGAGTGACGTGTGGAGTCAGCTGAGGTCAGAAACTGTCATTAGTGTTTGGTCAAGGTTTTCCAAATTTTGACTGATTTTTAAGAACTTTAAGGAACGAAACTAAGCAAAATTGTTTAAAGTACTTATATATAACGTTACCCTGTTAATATAACATTTATCATTTACATGTACACATACACAGATACATAAAATTGTAACATCAACTCTCACAATTGCGCTAGGTGCCACAATTCAACAATATAAAAACTCTGTTATAGAGGCCTTATCAAGATTATTTTGAAGACCTAACAGTACTAGTAATAGCACTATTTCTATTAACTAGGCCTAGGAAAAAAAATGTTGTGTTTCCTGTTTCAGTCCTGAAAAAATTAGGGTCGGTAGGTAGGGGATATCTTTTTTAGGCTAGCCAAAAATCTAGTGATACATATTACAATACAGTTGAACAAAGGAAACTGAAATGCATGAGGACACTTGTCTTTCGATGTCAAACTTTGATTTTGTGCACAATAGATAGGACAAGCAGACTGTTTTTACTTCAATAGGAAGCAGGCTGAATAAAAATTCTAACTGGAAGCTATGTGACTCCACTGCCCACCCAAAAAAAAGTCTAGGGTCGGCAGGTTTTTCTAGGGAAGGTAGGGAAACAGGAAACACAACATTTTTTTTCCTAGGCCCTATCTGAAATTCTGAAGCGTAACTTGTTATTTTGCTGAAGATTACTAATACTGTAGTCTCGATACTCCCAATCTTGATCTAATGAAAGAGGGTCTGCATGGGGGGTCCTGACAACGCTTTACGCTAAATTCGGGACGGTCGACAACGCTTTACGTTAAATTCACGAAGGCAGGCAACGTTTTACGCTAAATTCAGACAGGCTGACAACGGTTTACGCTAAATTCTGGAAGGCTGGCAACACTCGACAGAGGCGGGGGCGTGCTCCGCAAGAAAGATTGACATTTTGACTCTCTGAAACACTATTCCCTGCATTTTGAAGGGAAATTTTCGCTGGCAAACAAAGCTAAGTTAAATGGCATATCCCAGGGGTTCAGCGTAAGCTTATGAGGGTGACGCCAGCCAACTTATTTTTGCCACGTCGAGCGCCGAAGGAAAGTCCGGGAAAATTTTGAAATCCTGCCCCCCTGAAACGCCAGTTTTTTTTGATATTATAGAAAACTAAGTGAAATTACATTTCTATCAGTAAAAAGTGTGTTTGAGGTTGACACGTCACATCCCCCAGCCATGATACATATTTTTACGAAGTCGATGACCGAAGGTGAATAGAGTGGCAAAGGAGATCGGGCTAAATTTTGAAATCTTGACCCTCTATAAAACGATATTTTGTGCATTTTGATGGGCAAATTTCTATTAGCAAAACAGATCTTTGAGGTTGACACACATCCCCAACATATTTTCAGAATTTCGAGTTCCAAAGGCGCGAGGCGGCACAAGGAGGACCATGGAAATTTTGAAATCTTGACCCTCTAAAATGATATTTCCTGCATTCTGATGGGCAAATTTTGCTGGCAGACTAAGCTAACTTCAATGACATTTCTATTTGCAAAAAAAGAAGATTTTTGAGGGTATATACCATATTTTTACCATGTCGATGACCGAAGGTGAAAGGAGTCGCAAGTGAGGTCCGAAATTTTGAAATCTTGATCCTCTGAAACGCAATTTCCTGTGTTTTGAAGGACTAAATTTACTGGTAGACTACGTTTCGACTTACGAAATTTGGGAGGCCAGGCTACGATTTACGGGTAATTTTTAGGCTTAATTACGCTTTACGTGAAATTTTTAGGCTAGATTACGCCTTACGTGAAATACACTGGCTACGCTTTACGGTAAATTTTCCATCCTCACTACGAATTACGTGAAATAAAATAGCTTACCCTACGAATTACGGGAATTAAAAAGGCCTGCCTACGCCTTACGGAAAAGAGCATGCAGACCCTCATGAAATATGACATTTTATCCGATTTATTTTCCTAGCTTCTTAAAAGAGACAAGCAAGAACTTTACTCTACTCTACTCAAACAAAGTACGTGCGAAACTTACCTAAATTATTTTATGCGTAACGTTAAGTGGGGAGGGGGGCACACCGGTACAGCATGCAATATTGTTCTACCACTGACTGTGCAAACTGTGAATCACACAAAACCAGACAAACTGCATCATAACTAACCTTGTAGCGGGAAGAGACGTCTTGTTGTCGCGGATTGCTGCGTTGTTGTCTGTTTTTAGCCGGCTGAAACCGCAGACAATGCCACGCTTTGACCCAGTTTTACGTTACGCAACGTGCCGCACACATGCGCACATATAGGGGTGTGTAGAGCTTTAATACTTTATAAAAAAAGGACAAAAGTAGTAAATAAGTAAGCAACATGACTTTACTATGATATAATACGATTATTACCAGATTAATACGTGATATATATGTTACAAATACAGTCCAATGTCTTTAGTTCCAATTTTTTTTAAAACAACACTCCCCGTTCGGAAGTGGTTTGACCTTATGTACATATGCAGATCCCGGCGTGGCACATGTAGGCGGCGGTGGCGGGGTCAATGACCTAGTTTTGGACCGTACCGATGACCTCTCCTTGCGCAAAATGGGGGCAACAACACTGGCCATGTGGGCTCAGTTATATGGATGACATCCATGCTCGCATCAATTTGTTGAATAAAAAGAATGGACGTTTCAGGTCTCATTGATGTATTACTCCTAAAATAGATCCGAGCCAAAAACTGAATGGCTGCATGGACGCATGTTTTTAGCGGTGACAAATTCGCTTTTGGCCAGCCGAACTGATACCAAAAGTTAGATTGGTGAAAGCTTGCTTGTAACTGAAGAAATCAGCAGGTAAAGTTTGACAGCCGCGCGCTAGGTCGGAGGTACACAGTCCTGGGTTCTGAGTGGTGCGGTTGTACGCTAGCAAGGAAAAAGTGCCTTTTGCTGGGATTGACTGATTGTAGCTTGTAATTACTATAAACAACAAACCTATGGATTCTAGTCATTGGCAATTTTTTTCTATTATATGGAGTAAATTTGCTCAACATAGAATGAAAAATCTGCTGACATTTCATGTAGCTTCATTACAAAGGCGACCAAGTAAAACACGAATTATAACATAGAAGTCTATGGGACGAGGAAACTCATCAATGAGACCTTCATAAAAATTGCAGCTGTTAGAACACCTTTGTTATATGAACGTTTATAAACGCTTATGAATGTTTATATACGGATGTACGGGTGACATCTTCTGGATGCAAACTGATGCAGCAAATGTGTGAATAAGAATTAAAGTTCTTAAATTTTTACGACACTTATTCGCTTATTTTACCGCTGCTTGTCCTATACTATAAATGCATTTAAGTTTGCGGGGATTTTATTTCGCGGTAGCGGGGAAATTGGCTTTTCGTGCTGGTTTTAATTTCGCGGTAGCACCATGCACTGTAGTCTCTTACTGTTATGGGAAAATGTTCGCGGTGGTTTTAAATTCGCGGTGAAACGGCCGCCGCGAAAACCGCGAACATTAATCCACCGCGAACATTTCTGCATTTACAGTATACAGAGACATCGATAACCATTTATTAAGAGTGGAAAGCGGACGAAACGCGCGCGCTTATTTCATAAATATAATCAAATGAACATGGCCTAGCCTATATTGTAAAAGAAAAGGAAACTGATGCGGAAGAATGCCCAAGTTCATTGATTAAGTATTCTGTGTGTTCAGTTATTTACCTTTCTGAGTGACATAGATTTCATAACTTTCATGTATTTTGCAGCCAGTAGGTACCCAAAGTGTGGGTAATGAGGCTGTTTAACGTGGTCGAGGCACCTCTTCGAGCACGGGACCCCCGTTTTACGTCCCTCCCGGAAGACGATATAACGAGACAATTTTTTGACAAACTTTTTTTTCGCACGCTCGCTTCCCATATGATGTCATCCATATAATCTCCATAACACTGCCATGTGCATATATAAAAACAGCACAGCGTGAACTGACCGCGGGTAACCTCTGCTGGGCTAACCCGGAGCGCACTGCACTGGGATAGCTGCCAAACATCAGGTCCATGGTACACTTACGCCTCCTTGCGACAAGACTTCAAACTGCATTGGGAGGTGGAGCCCATCATTTTCCAAGCAGAGGTTTGACTCCATTTTTTAAAACGTTTTAGGCGTTTTATTGGGCTTTCTATTTTCCAGTCGGACTGGTCACTTAGTGGCCATACCTATTCCGCCACTCCATCCGTTGTATTTGTATATTTTATAAAGTTGCACTTGAACCCCACTGTTACACATTTATAACGCTTACAGAGCAGTTGATGTCATGTCAAATGGCTTTGTGCTTCTAATTAACAGTGAACAAAAACATAAAACACAGGATACACGTCAATATGCCGTACTGATGACGTTTATTGACAAATGTTGCCGTCTTTTGTTGAAACCACCTCGCACCAAAGTACAAATAAATGTTAGATATCAAAAACCGCTACACAAATGTATCAATCTCACCATCTCACCAACTGCCACAAATCTACTGTAAACTTCTGTCCTAGCCTATGTCTTAATTCCTGTGCACCTGATATTTCCCATTGTAAGTAAAGAAAAAGACACAAATAATTAAACTGCAAGCGTTTGTTAGTGTTACTAGACTAGTATTCCGAAAATAGTTAACAGTTAAGATCCCCATAAACATGTGATTCACTTATAATTTTAAAACAGCCCGAAACTTGATGCGCGCGAATGACATCCATATAATCAAATCAACATGGCCAACCCGACGACCCAACCCGGATCGCCAACTCACGAACACAACATGAAACAACCAGCAAAAGCTCAAGAGCTGCTGGCGTGGTCAGTTTGGCAGCGCTAGAACCCCACTGTTACAAACACACTAACCGCTAGGCTAAAAGGTCCGGACCAGTTTGACGTCACAACAGATCTACTTGGCGAATAGAAACATAAAGAGAAGTGTGTAAGTGTTAACGAGCGTGTGTGCGTGAAATCTCGAGATTAAAGCGTTATGCGGCAATCTGCGGTTTGACCTATTGTGAAGTGTACATCAGGTTTGTGACCTCTCAACTTTGCCCCGATAATCTGACATCCGCCATTTTTGTTTTCGTCGTCGACTTCTCTATCATCTCCTCCAAATTTACGCGATTTTTAAGGAATTTCAGAAGTCTTGCAGACCGCTTGCCACCATAGACATACAGGTTAGACCTTTGGTTGTCGTTCTTGTTTCGTGGTTGGGGCCTGTTCAGCGGTAAGGTAGAATTAGGGGCGTGTTTGTTGTAGGTATTTGATTGGGGAGGAGGGGAGGGGGCCAGTGGATACGTGGGATGTAACAGCTGTGGCCGAGGGGTGGGAGCTGGTAATAGAATTTATTATTATAGTGTACATTGTTACACTATGCGAAACATCACTAAAATACGTAGTACCTACATTTCAAACCTCAAGTCTTTACACCAGCTGCGAAGCTGGAGTTGTCAGGTTTGTTTTGGTAAAAAAAGCTTCAACTTCAAAAGGTCAACTCCAGCATGAGCCACAGCCAGATGAATGTCATGATACCAGTGTTTCACCCCCTGTCGTAATGGATCAGTCCAGCCCTCAGCTGAAATATGGAGGTCAGCTACAGGTCAAAGCATGCCAAAGCTTGAGCAATTTTATGCCAGATTTGAAAAATACACATGCTTCAGTCTACTCAAGGAGAAAACTATACCTTGATGATCAATATTTGGCCCGTGAAAAAAAAATATTAAAAAAATTTAAGGTAATATCCAGGCTAAAGGTCTGCATGGTGCTGTCAACCGCACAATGCTAAGCTGACCCCCTTCTCCTAGGTGGTGGCAACTGTAAGGCCAGCCGCTAGGAGCGCGATTTATTAATTTTTTTAGCCACCCCTTTCCGTTTTTGAAAGAAGTAAATGAATTGATCTTTCTCCTTCCAATATTTTCTTACCATCATTTCAGAGATGGCAGAGTTCAAATGTGTGTCTCCCTGTAAAGAGCTTCATGCGGAACAAACTGCAAATGGGACACATATCAAAGATGAAGAGACAGCAGCATTTTATACTTCTTAAAGAAATAAATGAATTGATCATCCTTCGACAAATATTTTGTCACTACCATTTAGATATGGCAGAGTTCACGTGTCTGCCTCCTGTTCAATCTGTGTCATTTTGTATTTTCAAAAAACTTAAAAATAGGAAATGGAAAATTGGTGTTACTTACTCTAACCAACGCCTTCCTACCATCATTTCAGAGATGGCAGAGTTCAAATGTGAGCCTCCAGTTAAAGAGCTTCATGCGGGGCAAACTGCGAACGAGACGCACATCAAAGAGGAGCCGACAGGAGACACTGGATGGCAACAGGATGGACAAGAGAATGTGCTGTGCAAGGAAACGTGCCGTGAGGACCAGGAAACCTACGACTACTTCGGCTCAAGCCTACCGACCGGACAAGCTTGGAACGAGACTTACAACAGTTTGGATTCGACATCAAACATGGGACAGCAGAATGAGGAAAATGGCAACCCAAACAATGGAACGGTTGTTGTGAAGTGTACCGGGACTGAGGAAGAAGACTTGTCACATGCAGATGTACAGAGTGATACAGTACAGGAGGGTTGCCATGTGGCAAAGCCTACCTTCATCTGCTGGAAGTGCGGTTACAGAGATGCACACAAGGATAACATGGATAAACATGTCAGTGAGAAACATGCCAGCGAGAGTCTACACTACATGTGTTGGCAATGTGGGTTCAGAACGGACGACAAGTCTGGCCTTTCCCAGCACATGGAGACACATGCAAAACCCTACAGATGCGACCAGTGTGGCTATTCTGTTGCAAACAAGACTGATCTGGACATTCATCTGGCAAAACACGCGGGTGAGAAGCCCTACATGTGTGGGGAGTGTGGGTACAGGGCGAATCAGAAGTCTCGCTTATCCCGACATATGAAAATCCATACAGGAGAAAAACCCTACAAGTGTGACCAGTGTAACTATTCAACAGCACGAAAAGGCACTTTGGACCATCATCGCACAAGACACGCTGGTGAGAAACCCTACATGTGTGGGGAGTGTGGGTACAGGACAACTCAAAAGTCTCACCTATCCCAACACATGAGAACACACACAGGGCAAAAGCCCTACAAGTGTGACCAGTGTGACTATTCTGCTGCACAGAAATCTTCCTTGAACAAACATATAGCAAACAACAGCTGTGAGAAGCTCTACATGTGCGGGGAGTGTGGGTACAGGACGGTTCGAAAGGCTGTCTTAACCCGACACATGAAAGTCCATGCAGTAGACAAATCTTGTAAATGTGGCCAGTGTGACGATTCTGCGATACAGGAAAGAAAACACACTGATGAGAAACCCTACATGTGTGGGGAGTGTGGTTTCAAGGCAGCTTGGAAGTCTACCTTATCCCGACACATGAGAACCCATACAGGGGAAAAACCCTACAAGTGTGACCTGTGTGACTATTCTGCTACACATAAATCCAGTTTGGACAGACATCAAAGGAAACACACCGGTGAGAAACCCTACATGTGTGGGAAGTGCGGGTACCAAACGGCTAAGAGCTCCGACTTATCCCGACACATGAGAGTCCACACAGGAGAGAAACCCTACAGGTGTGACCTGTGTGACGTATTACTGAAATCTAATCTAGACCGACACATGGCAACCCACACAGGTGAGAAACCCTATGGTTGCGAGCAGTGTGAGTACAGAACAGCTCACAAGTCTGCCTTAGCCCGACACATCAAGACCCACACAGGAGAGAAACCCTACAAGTGTGACCAGTGTGACTATTCTGCTGCACTGAAATTCACTTTGGACAAACATGTAGCAACACACAGTGGTGATAAACCCTTTGTTTGTCCGGAGTGTGGATACAAGGCAACGCAAAGCGGTACTTTACTCCAACATATGAGAACCCACACAGGAGAAAAACCCTACAAGTGTGGCCAGTGTGACTATTCTGCAACACAGAAAACCAATTTGGATAAGCATATGAGGAAACATACACACAGCAGTGTGAATGCAGAACTGAAACAGAATTCAGAACTGAAACAGAATTCAGAACTGAAACAGAATTCAGAACTGAAACACTTCAATGATAACTAGTTTATTGCAGGTTTTTGCCCAATGGCTAATTGCAGATAATATGAAAAGGAGCAGACAAATTGTGTAGAACAATATCGCATGTATCTACTCTAGTCTGAAAGCTACTGTAACTTCTTTTCCTGAGACTGTAGGATCTTTTTCTGTAATCTGTGGGTTCTGTGATGGTAAGAGGAGATTTGTATAAAATTGAAATGAGAACAGGAGAGCCAATACAGATGGAAAAAAGAATAATCAGGACAGTATGACTATTCTGCAGGGCAAAATGTATTGAAATGATAAGCAATAATGAGCATGCCTTGTCCGATGCTTCTTTGAATCTTTGCAACCTTCTGTTCATTTTATGTAATATAACATCCAAGATACAGGTACACATATGTCTATGTAGAACAATGTGTAAAGTGTTAACAATCCTGTACAGATGGAAAATCCAAGAGTAAACAGTAGGACTATTCTGCAGCACAAAATGTATTGAGATGATAGGGTATGCCGTGTCAGATACTAAATATGAATGTTTGGAAGGCTCTATTCTTTGCAACGTTTTGTAACAACAGATACAATGTATAGGTACATGTATTCTATGTGAAAGATGCATATATATTAAAGTGCTGACAACCACACTGATGCTGGTAATTATTAGTAATTTAGCTCTGTCTAAGAAAATATCCAAGTAAAACGGGTGTCAATTGCAGTAAATAATATACAGTTAAAACCATTCATGTTGGTGCTTTAAACGATACTGTCTGGATTAGTGGTGTGTACCTAAACTCATATTCAGGTTCAGGTCCGGATTCGGGTTCAGCAGTTCAGGTTCAGGTCCGGACCTGAACCCATCATTGTATATTGTGCACTAGGTTTTTTTTGGGTGGGGAAGAAGGGGAAATGGTGCATATAAAATTGCATTTTTGCATGTGAAATGTGAAAAATACATGCAAATTATATACAGCCAGTGTAACACGAAAAGTTTGTTGTCTTTTTCCAGTGCAAATTTCACTGTCTATGGATGGTTTTAGATGGTTTAGAACAAGAAAAGGGAATATAAGTGACAGATTGATTTTTGCAAGTCCGGACTCGAGTCCGGACATTTAGGTTTTTTTTTGGACTTGAACCTAAACATTTTTAGGTCCAATTCCAAGTCCGGGCTTTAGGTACGCACCACTAATCTGGATTAATGTTGGGTATTACTGGGAGGGAATGATACTATGAGGGTAGTAGACACCTAGTTAAGTCATTTGGAAACAGCCAAGTGTTTATGAATTGGAGAATGCGATCCTTAACGTGTCAAAGTTTGCAACCCTCATAAGTTACGTTTGGGATCGCATTCTTCACACTGCCACAGCGACACCTAGCTGCAATATGGAGTACTGCAGCAGCGACACCTAGCTGCCGTGCGAAGTGTTGCAGAAGGAAGTTTTTTCTTGATTTGATTTGATTTATTCAGGAGGTTTTCATAGCTGTCCAGCATTTTCATAGCAGGGCCTTTAAAAAAAATCATAATTATGTCACTACTAGTAATTAAACGTTATGTTATCAATTAGCTATCTATGATATATGAATTAATTTTTTTAAGAATTGACCCTAGACTCATTTTAGATTGTAGACAAATTGATACACGACGAAGGTCGCATGCCGCGATTACTGGTGTTCTGACCCACATATTAATCATCTGGTGTATTTTGCCAGCCAGTAGGTACCCCAAGTATGAGTAATGAGGCTGTTTAACGTGGTCGAGGCACCTCCTCGAGCACGGGACCCCCGTTTTACGTCCCTCCCGGAAGACGATTTCGTGGAAAACTTCGTGAGGCTACAGCAATTAACAAATAACGCTGGTTCACCATTATCCGAGGGTGACCTATATCCGTTGTTTGTAAAAAAAAAAAAACGTATTTAGGGATATGAAGTCGATTGACGGTGGTTTCAAATCTGAACATTTAAAAAATATTGCAAATTTGAAACCACAGTCTGCCTCAATACTCCTAGATGTGCTGTTTTTAAAGACAACGGATAAAGGTCACCCCATGGATAAAGGTGAACTAGCGTTACATAGATAGTCATCATACATATTCAAGATTGATGAATACTCAAACAAATAAATGTTTCACGTGATTCTGATAGTTTGACGAGAGAAACCTGTAGGAGACTACACCGCAGCCCTGGGGGTTTACATTGGTAGGTACACAGTTGGAGAAAAACGGCGGTGTGAGACCAAAGGCCATCACTTGTGGTCTCGTTCCGGTATTACTCCGCCGGTGGACACTCAAACGTATTCCCTCCGAAATATGAATGGGGCCCCAAAATCGTGTATTTATGTAGATGATAAATTGCCTTTTATCGCTCCCATGTCATATCGAAGGATTTGAGATGAAAGGTTGTGTATTTCTGACAGGATCGGGTGGAAAAGTTTCGGCATTCGGGCGATTCTCGGACGTGTAGTACAGTACGTTTGTTTGTCCTGAGTAATGCGGTAAGCGGGTCACTGAAGGAAAGCCCCACTTTCTGGGTAGTATTTCTGTGCAGTTATAGATATTATAAAAATCGATCCACCGGTCAGATTTTGAGGGTATTTTTTTGATTGATTACTGGATAAGTGCTCTTGTAATAGAAATTAAAACATCTCCAGCAGAACTGTTTCTTCATTGGATTTTCGCCCATTAAAGTTGCATAATAATACGTTGTTTTAAATGAGACAGCAAAAGTCCGGAATGAGACCTTGTACGTTCTATTAAAGAAAATGGCCACCGGACGGAATTAAATTAACTGGAATATGATGAATATATTTGATTTTAACTGCATGTCCAAGCAATTACCAATAATCACGTCTGTTAGTGAGTTTATTCCATTTTTCCCGTAAGAAACATGGACAAACCTACTAACGTGTAGCCAAACATAACATATATTATCTGGGTAATCAGGATAGACAATGTACCTTTGACCTTAATGGCATCACCTCTGACCTCACGATACGACGGAAAAACACGAGGTCTCAGAACACAGTTTTTCGGGTATGGGGATTTACATGGTTAAGGACCCCAAAGTGAGGTGGTTCGACGACTCAAAACCTATAGTAGGGTGCAGATACAATTCACAAGAATTTAGTATGTTGAAGTTGAGGGTACAAGCTACAAAATATCTGAAGATGAGCATAGATTTGCCGGCTCGTTTTTCTATAACAGACACTTTGATTTGACCCCCAGCGGAGGTCATGGAACTGCAGGCGGCGAACAGGAAGTGCCGGTAACATATCAAGGCGCAAATTCCCGCCGGCCGAAAAAGCGACGTAATCCAACTTATACAGTATGAACGCCGATGTATTCATCTACTATTCACCACAGATTCCACCTCGCTGTCGTGCACGGAAGAATAAATACGGCCTTTGCAAGTACCGCGATGCACTATTTTAACCCGAACTACTTTTGGGGACGGGGGTCGCGGATAATTACTGTGTTATGAGACCTTAAGCCAACTTGACCTTGGATTTCTTTACGTTCATACAATAAAACTAGTCAAGATACAAAACCGTACCAAATTTTAGAGCAGAAATCCAAATGGTTCCTGAGATATGGCCAACTTTGCACTTTGGCGCCTAGCACAGGTGTCGGCACTGTACAAGGACTATCTGAGGGGCCGCTAATTGGTCTCATTATCTCAACAAACTTGATATTCTGGTTGACTTTTTCTGTTATAAGGAGCTTGCCAGACCACATTCTACCGTTCTGAGTGATTGGGGTTGGGGGTTTGTCTTTTTTAGGGCGGAAAAAGGGGGGGGGGTCGAGCGGGCTTTAGACCGCACTAAGTCCTATACTTAAGCATAGGGAACGGTCTAGGCGGCCGTTGCCATGGTAACGGCGGGTCAGACGGTAACGAAAATGTTACAGTTCAAGTCAGCCGAGGTCAATTACCAACATGTCGGTCAAATTTAATGTGCTTGTCCGTCCCTGGGGAATTCACGCTGTGGATGAAGCCAACTTGACCTTGGATTTCTTTACGTATGGGGATTTACATGGTTAAGGACCCCAAAGTGAGGTGGTTCGACGACTCAAAACCTATAGTAGGGTGCAGATACAATTCACAAGAATTTAGTATGTTGAAGTTGAGGGTACAAGCTACAAAATATCTGAAGATGAGCATAGATTTGCCGGCTCGTTTTTCTATAACAGACACTTTGATTTGACCCCCAGCGGAGGTCATGGAACTGCAGGCGGCGAACAGGAAGTGCCGGTAACATATCAAGGCGCAAATTCCCGCCGGCCGAAAAAGCGACGTAATCCAACTTATACAGTATGAACGCCGATGTATTCATCTACTATTCACCACAGATTCCACCTCGCTGTCGTGCACGGAAGAATAAATACGGCCTTTGCAAGTACCGCGATGCACTATTTTAACCCGAACTACTTTTGGGGACGGGGGTCGCGGATAATTACTGTGTTATGAGACCTTAAGCCAACTTGACCTTGGATTTCTTTACGTTCATACAATAAAACTAGTCAAGATACAAAACCGTACCAAATTTTAGAGCAGAAATCCAAATGGTTCCTGAGATATGGCCAACTTTGCACTTTGGCGCCTAGCACAGGTGTCGGCACTGTACAAGGACTATCTGAGGGGCCGCTAATTGGTCTCATTATCTCAACAAACTTGATATTCTGGTTGACTTTTTCTGTTATAAGGAGCTTGCCAGACCACATTCTACCGTTCTGAGTGATTGGGGTTGGGGGTTTGTCTTTTTTAGGGCGGAAAAAGGGGGGGGGGTCGAGCGGGCTT
>NW_023365716.1:1343256-1354613 GCF_000003815.2 Branchiostoma floridae
AAATGTTACAGTTCAAGTCAGCCGAGGTCAATTACCAACATGTCGGTCAAATTTAATGTGCTTGTCCGTCCCTGGGGAATTCACGCTGTGGATGAAGGTCTCAGAACACAGTTTTTCGGGTATGGGGATTTACATGGTTAAGGACCCCAAAGTGAGGTGGTTCGACGACTCAAAACCTATAGTAGGGTGCAGATACAATTCACAAGAATTTAGTATGTTGAAGTTGAGGGTACAAGCTACAAAATATCTGAAGATGAGCATAGATTTGCCGGCTCGTTTTTCTATAACAGACACTTTGATTTGACCCCCAGCGGAGGTCATGGAACTGCAGGCGGCGAACAGGAAGTGCCGGTAACATATCAAGGCGCAAATTCCCGCCGGCCGAAAAAGCGACGTAATCCAACTTATACAGTATGAACGCCGATGTATTCATCTACTATTCACCACAGATTCCACCTCGCTGTCGTGCACGGAAGAATAAATACGGCCTTTGCAAGTACCGCGATGCACTATTTTAACCCGAACTACTTTTGGGGACGGGGGTCGCGGATAATTACTGTGTTATGAGACCTTAAGCCAACTTGACCTTGGATTTCTTTACGTTCATACAATAAAACTAGTCAAGATACAAAACCGTACCAAATTTTAGAGCAGAAATCCAAATGGTTCCTGAGATATGGCCAACTTTGCACTTTGGCGCCTAGCACAGGTGTCGGCACTGTACAAGGACTATCTGAGGGGCCGCTAATTGGTCTCATTATCTCAACAAACTTGATATTCTGGTTGACTTTTTCTGTTATAAGGAGCTTGCCAGACCACATTCTACCGTTCTGAGTGATTGGGGTTGGGGGTTTGTCTTTTTTAGGGCGGAAAAAGGGGGGGGGGGGGGTCGAGCGGGCTTTAGACCGCACTAAGTCCTATACTTAAGCATAGGGAACGGTCTAGGCGGCCGTTGCCATGGTAACGGCGGGTCAGACGGTAACGAAAATGTTACAGTTCAAGTCAGCCGAGGTCAATTACCAACATGTCGGTCAAATTTAATGTGCTTGTCCGTCCCTGGGGAATTCACGCTGTGGATGAATTCATGGTCTCAGAACACAGTTTTTCGGGTATGGGGATTTACATGGTTAAGGACCCCAAAGTGAGGTGGTTCGACGACTCAAAACCTATAGTAGGGTGCAGATACAATTCACAAGAATTTAGTATGTTGAAGTTGAGGGTACAAGCTACAAAATATCTGAAGATGAGCATAGATTTGCCGGCTCGTTTTTCTATAACAGACACTTTGATTTGACCCCCAGCGGAGGTCATGGAACTGCAGGCGGCGAACAGGAAGTGCCGGTAACATATCAAGGCGCAAATTCCCGCCGGCCGAAAAAGCGACGTAATCCAACTTATACAGTATGAACGCCGATGTATTCATCTACTATTCACCACAGATTCCACCTCGCTGTCGTGCACGGAAGAATAAATACGGCCTTTGCAAGTACCGCGATGCACTATTTTAACCCGAACTACTTTTGGGGACGGGGGTCGCGGATAATTACTGTGTTATGAGACCACGAAGCTGCCCGAGTCCCGGTTTACCTGAAGACAAAAGCGTCATAGGAAGCAGATAAGACTTACAAACGAGTATCCAAGAGGTCTGATACAGAACTTAAGAGTTTGGGGGTCCTTTAGGTGGGAAAAGAATCACAGTAAGAGTGTTATTTACAGTTTTCTGGGTGTGAACATGGTAGAAAAGTAAGGGGGAGGGGGGCAAAACATAAACATGCATGGCACCCTCGGCCTCGCAACCCACTCAGTTTGTTTTCGTCCATTTGAAGCCGTTTTACCGGCTCTTGGTGTATCAGTCCGGTTCTGTGCTCGTCTTGTTTTACCCTCAAATAGTCCCGCAAGGGGCAATGTGTGTGTGTGTTGGGGGGGGGGGGGGTGTATTAGTATTACAGTAACTTATCTCCAAGCAGATATGGGGTTATTAGCTTATGTGTTCTCTAATGTAGACCAACTTTCACGGCAGAGGAATATCAAAACAGATGTTAGACTCTGCTTTCCTAGCACATTGTATCAGTGCCAGTGTTATAATAAACATGCTATCAGTAATATTAGGGCTTTGTTTCCTTTCCTGTCGTTATTTGTCTGTCTGGGACTTTCCATATCATTGGCATAAATTCATGTATGTTTTTATTATGTTGTATAACTGATGCGGCAGAAACCTTAGATACGTCACTGAGTATGTTACCTATGGTCACTTACGGTTATTTTCAGGAGAAATGCCGCGGCGTAAAAAGCCGAAGCTGACGAGGTGGCTCGCTTGGAAGGCAAAAAAGGCAGAAGAGGAAAAAAAGAAGATTCGTGATGAGCAGGACAAAGCAGCACTGGAGCCAGCTGAAGAGCAGCAAGTGGAGGGAGCACAAGGTATGGTTGAACTGTGTTCGGTTTCCTGGTACCCAACCAGGATTTTAATTAGGATTTTAATTAGGATTTTATTATACAGGCTTTGTCATACTAATTATAATTTGAATCCTTAACGTCAAAGTAACACAGGAGCTGGCTTTAGAGCAGCAAGTGGAGGGGGCACTAGGTATGATTGAACTGTGTTCGGTTTCCTGGTATCCAACCAGGATTTTAGCTAGGGTTTTATTATACAAGCTTTTCATTGACGTCATGCTACTACTAGTAATTATAATTTGGTGGGTAATTGAATTAAGCTGTAGCATCTTCCTGTGGTTTACAGACATACGCTGTAATCCAACATGGCGCAGATGACATCAAATGAAAAGCCTGTATAGGGGGTCCAAATTTCATGGTAAGTCATGGCAAGTGATATAGGCGCGACTTTTGTAGGGGGCCGGGGGCATCCACCTTCCATGGTGCAGAGTTGAAAAGAATTTGTTAAAATGGCGGTGTCACAGGAGTCGACCCACTGGACAGAGCCGCATGAAAGCGGGATTTAAGGACTAGCCGACTGCTGCCTACCCCTGCGTCAGGGACCCCAGCAGCAGTATAATCAAACAACGGATAGTGAGTGAGTGAGTGGCGCATTCTAAGGTATCCTGAGGGCAAAAATTACTGTCAGTAGAAGACTGTGACCTCAAATGACCTGTGGCATCCCCGGTGAATCAGAATGACATGCTTGTCTGAGGACTGCTCCCCAGTCCCCAGTGTAAGGGCATTTATGTCATACCTGTGATGCGAAAACGTTCGATACGGGTGTTCCGGACCGTGTGATAACTTTCCGTATCACACAGGTTCCAAATTGTATCACACAGCTTCCTTCGAGTAAATAGAACTATTTCAAACGGGCCGAATATGGCATGGTTGAAAATTTGGATGTTAGAATTGATGTTGTTACAATCTTTTGTTCGAGGACACAACATTTTCTCAACTTCTGGTGCATTCCACATGTGTTTTCTAAGATGGGTATGACATGAATGAAATACAACACGGTGTATTCTGCATCACCCGAGGTCCCAGCCCGACCGCGGGTAGAATCGCCTGACCGCCGAAGGCCAGAGGGCGATCCGACCGCGGGAGGGCTGGGACCGAGGGTGTTGTATTCTATATATAGTGCATAACGGAGTATTTTACCTATGGTCATTTATTGATATTTTCAGGTGAAACGCGGAGGCCTAAAAGTACAAGAGTGCTGACGTTGAATGCTTGGAAAGAGAAGGCAGAACTGGAGAAAAAGAAGATGGAGGATGAGCTGTGCAAAGCGCGACAAGTAAAGAAAGCACAAGGTATGACTTTCATATACGTTTGTGAAGATTAGTCATCCAGGATACATTAAAATCGTAGCCAATGCAATGGCCGAGTGGGTAGAGTGTTCGCCTTGCATTCGGAAGGTCGTGAGTTTGATCCCGGCCGAATCATACCAAAGACTTTAAAAATGGTACATGCTGCTTTCTCTGCTTAGCACTCAGCATTTGGGAAAGAGTATGGAAGTTGAACACACACCACTACCAGTGGACTAGCCCCCTGCTGTAGTGATTGCGTTGTGTGTGGCCCAGGGCTAATGAAACAGAGATGGGCACCGCCCTATGCGCCATCTTGGTGCGGAAAGGGTTTAACTTTTTTTAATACATTAAATTGAAGATGATTCAGTCTATACTTCTGGATATATATCAAGTTTGAATTAGACGTCTCGAACAGCATCTGCTACTCTTCACCAGCAAAAAGAAAATAACAGTACACAGGTCTTGTGGAACAAAGAATACTTCTTAAGTTATAAATAAACAAAACAGGTAATGGCTATGGTGTTCTAAAGTAAATAACACAGGTAACTATTGAGGTGTTCTGAAAAGTGTTCTACATAAACAAACAGGTAACTGACAAAAATTGTATAAAATATTCAAGCAAAGTAATAGGTACTAATAAAGAAAAAAACATAATATATTATGTATACTTATCAATAAATCCATCAATCACTTAAAGATATCGTTCCAAGCACCAGAAAGATCAGTCCTTAGTCCAACCTTATGGTTTAGGGGAGGACGATAAATACGTTCGTAAATAGCTTCCCTTACACCCCTCTCAAATCAACTTCTTTTCGCTGATGAATTTGATATATATCCAGAAGTATAGACTAAATCATCTTTAAGGTATGACTTTATTCAGTATGCAACATGGGCAATACAAAGTGGGCACATACTGTAAATGCAGAAATGTTCGCGGTGGATTAATGTTCGTGGTTTTTGCGGCGGCCGCTTCACCGCGAATTTAAAACCACCGCGAACAATCTTCCATAACAGTAAGACACTACAGCGCGAAAAGTCATTTTCCCGCTACCGCGAAATTAAATCCCCGCGAACTTAAATGCATTTACAGTAGGCAGCAAGGCTGAAGGGTGTGACCACATACATAAATATACAATACAAAACTGACCAAATATTAGTAGAGTAAAAAATACAAGGTATGATTGAATTCCCAGGTATCCAATGTTAAATCTGCACAGGTATGCATAATGAACTAAGAAGTTGGAAATAATTGTACATGGAGATAGCGGTGGACATTTGTTTTGAAGGCTGATAACTTTTAGACAGGGCATGTAATATGACATGTAATATGGCATGTATGCTATAGTGTAGCTTTGAAAATGTACATTCCGGTATCATTTCTATTTTCAGAAAAAATGCGGAGGCGTAAAAAAAAAAGGCTTGCAAAGTTGAAAACACGGAAAGCAGAACGGGGAAAGAAGAAGCGTCGACAACAGCGCAAAGCTCGACAGAAGTTGGCAAAAGTCAGAGCAAAAGAGAAGCTAGCTGGTGAGTACAAGTGTGACCAGGGCTCGAAATACCACCTGCATATGTAGGTTAGTGCAGGTAAAATTGGAGCTGTGCAGGTATTTCTGGTGTCTACCTGCCCCTAACCTGCACTGGTCCATGTACTGGGTACATGCAAGTTAGTGCAGGTAAAATTGGAGCTGTGCAGGTATTTCTGGTGTCTACCTGCACCTAACCTGCACTGGTCCATGTACTGGGTATATACCGGTTAGTGCAGGTAAAATTGGAGCTGTGCAGGTATTTCTGGTGTCTACCTGCCCCTAACCTGCACTGGTCCATATACTGGGTACATGCAGGTTAGTGCAGGTAAAATTGGAGCTGTGCAGGTATTTCTGGTGTCTACCTGCACCTAACCTGCACTGGTCCATGTACTGGGTACATGCAGGTTACTGCAGGTAAAATTGGAGCTGTGCAGGTATTTCTGGTGTCTACCTGCACCTAACCTGCACTGGTCCATGTACTAGGTACATGCAGGTTAGTGCAGGTAAAATTGGAGCTGTGCAGGTATTTCTGGTGTCTACCTGCACCTAACCTGCACTGGTCCATGTACTGGGTACATGCAGGTTAGTGCAGGTAAAACTGAAGCTGTGCAGGTATTTCTGGTGTCTACCTGCACCTAACCTTCACAAGTCCATGTACTGGATTTTATACATTAATGTACTATGATGTAGGACAGATCAGCCGCATGGAAGCACAGTGTGAAGACTATCCGACTGCTGCCTACCTGTGACAGGGATCTCAGCAGCAGTATAATAAAAAATGGATACTTTGATGGATATGACGATGTAGGTGTATGTGGATTGAATTAGCTGCATTGACTGTTACAACCAAAGCTCGCTGCTGAGTATAAGTGTGACGTACTGTCTTCAAGTACCAAAATTACTAGTACCAGGGCTTGAATTACTGCTAGAACAATAAGTTACTATATTTTAGTACTCAGGAGTATCATGATTGACTACATGTTAACAATGTCTGAAGATCTTGGCAGTTTATTGGAAGCAGGACAAACTATAGACCAGTAGCTCTCTGGTGAGGGTCAGACCAAGTGTCATCCAACAGGAATGGTCCAGAAATTGTGAACTATATTGTTGTATCCTCCAAAATATTTTGATATTGTTGCTGAAAAAAAAAAAACATCTGAAGCTATCATGAAGCTAACTAGTCTTTGCTCTAATGAATTGATGTAATATCTGTGCCATTTTGTAGTTTTGGTATCTCTGACCAATATTTTCTCACTACCGTTTTAGAGCTTGAACAAACTGCAAATGAGATGCACATCAAAGAGGAGGAGACAGGAGACACTGGATGGCAACAGGATGGACAAGAGAACGTTTTGGTAACGTACAGTGAGGATCAGGAAAGCTACGACTGCTTTGGTGCAAACCAACCAACCGGACAAGCTCAGAATGAGACTTACAACAGTTTGGAGCAGACAACAGACACGGGGCGGCATCAGAACGAGGAAGGAGCCGTTCCAAATGAAGAAACGTGCGGTGTAAAAGCAGAAATCCACAATGAGGACCACGAAACGTACAACTTCATTTGCTCTGTTCTACCAAGCGAACACCCATGGCACAAGATTTACAACAGTTCAAAAGCGACAACAGACACGGGACGGCAACAGGACGAGGAAAGGGACGTTCTAAGCGACGAAACGCGCAGTGTAAGAGCAGAATTGGAAGAGTCTAACTGTGAGCTTTTTACTGGGGAACTGTGTACTGGGCATCCTGGGATGGAGATGGACAGCACAGAACACCCTGGGAAGGAGATGGACCATCCTGGGAAGGAGATGGACTGTACAGAACACCCTGGGAAGGAGAGTGACAGCATGGAGACCCAGACAACAGACATGGGCCTGGAGCAGGAAACGTGTGATGTGAACTTTCCCCAACCTGACAACACATCAACCTCACAGGTACTAGTACAGGAGAGCAGAGGTATTACCGGAATGCACGTGGTCGAACATACCATTGAAAAACCCTTCATGTGTGGGGAGTGTGGATACAGGACAGCTCAAAGATCTAACTTGTCCCGACATATGAGATCCCACACAGGAGAGAAACCCTACATGTGTAACCAGTGCGACTTTTCTACTGCAGAGAAATCCAAATTGGTTCGACACGTAAGAAAACACACCGGTGAGAAACCCTACATGTGTGGGGAGTGTGGGTACAGGACAAATTATCAAGTAAGCCTATCTCGACACATGAGAACCCACACAGGAGAGAAACCCTACAAGTGTCACCAGTGCGACTATTCTGCAGCACAGAAATATTCTTTGGAGAGACATCGAATAAATCACTTACTAGGTGAAAAAAACTACATATGTGGGGAGTGTGGGTTCAACACAACTCGGAAGTCTTCATTTTTGCAACATGAGAAAACACACAGGAGAAAAACCCTACAAGTGTGACCAGTACAACTATTCTGCACCACAGAGAGCCAGTTTGGACAGAAATCTAGCAAAACATAGTGGTGAGAAACCCTACACTTACGGAGAGTGCGGGTACAAGGCGGCTCGAAAGCACCACTTATCCGAACACATGAAAATTCATACAGGAGAAAAACCCTACAGCTGTCATCTGTGTAGCTACTCTGCAGCTAGGAAATCAACCCTGTCTAAACATTTGATAACCCATGAGGAAGACTAAATCTAAAGTGTGACGTACAGCATGAAATGTCTTCTTCTTTATTGCATAAAATGTCATTTGTGTGAGGTAGTCAAGGTAACAAGTTAAGGCCATTCAAAAAGACATATGGCAGTGAACCATATTTGAACATTCCAGAATTTGAAATTCATAGAGCCATGTGTGAATTACCTATCAGTGATCACCCCTTATATGTAGAATCTGGCAGGCATAGACGTACGCTCTACAACTGTACAAAATAGACTATGTTCATTTTGTAATAAGCAATGTGGAAGACGGTCCCAACTTAGGAGTTACTGTGTTGATAATAGGTAATCTTTGTAAACGAATGTTCACGAGGCAAAAACTAGGCAAGTCTACGGATGACCTGATTTGCTTGATTTTGAAAATAATTTTGTAGGTGTATTGAATACACTTGTATTATAGTTGAAATTACATTAGTGTGGTCGTCTTGGGTGTGCACTAGTGAGGTAGCCATGAGTGTATCTGTAAAAGTGACACTAGTCATGTAGCCATGAGTGTATCTGTAGAAATGACCCTAGTGAGGTAGCCATGAGTGTAGTTGTAGAAATGACCCTAGTGAGGTAGCCTTGAGTGTAGTTGTAGAAATGACCCTAGTGAGGTAGCCTTGAGTGTAGTTGTAGAAGTGACACTAGTGAGGTAGCCATGAGTGTAGTTGTAGAAATGACCCTAGTGAGGTAGCCTTGAGTGTAGTTGTAGAAATGACCCTAGTGAGGTAGCCTTGAGTGTAGTTGTAGAAGTGACACTAGTGAGGTAGCCTTGAGTGTAGTTGTAGAAGTGACACTAGTGAGGTAGACTTGGGTGTAGTTGGCTTATGTGTATACAGAAGAGATTTGTGCATATGAAACGTGTGTTGTCCGTACTAATGTATTGTGTAAATAGAACATAAAGGTAGTATAATACATACAGAGTCCATTAGAGACAGTACCTCGGCCGCACCTGGGGCAATTACTGTCGTATTGAGGTCACCTGAGTAGCGCCGAATGGCAGCTCGCTCCAGACCCTTGCGATTTAGCCCCGCCTGTTGTAAGCTCCTCGCAATTCAGTCCCTGGCTGCAAAGGGTGAGTATTCGGCCCATCCAATAACAATAACAATAATAGAAGATATGCGTGATCGCTCTTCGTGTGTATGGGAGAACTTTTGTGTTGTGTTGTGAAAAAGAAAACTCCCGGTGTTTGATGCACCAAACCTGCCTATGTACATCATTGCATAGAATAGACTTGACTAATAGGCACTTCAGGGTTTTAAAAGAATGAATGTAATATGCTTTCAGACCTGCAGTGGCGCCCTCTCTCCGAAAGGAGGAGGAACGCCCGCCTCACCTTCTTCTATAAAGTAGTCAACAATAATATTAATATAGACGCCAGCAATATTCTGAAGCCTGCCCAAGGGCGCACCCGGTGTAGTCACGACTACAAATATCAACACATATTCGCACGCACCGACATTTACAAAAACTCATTTTTTTCCACGCACAATACCCGAGTGGAATGCCCTGCCTGGCATGCTTGTAAGTGCTCCCAACGTTGAGCACTTCCGTGCCAGGCAGGCGGCCTGCCCGCCCTAACCCGGGAGCCTCAGCCCCCCCCCCCTACTTTGCCCCTCGCGGGGTCATTTGGGGGTAACACCATGCAGATGGAAGATAGGGAGGTAGTCATGAGTGTAGTTTTAGAAGTGACCCAAGGAAGGTAGTCAAGAGTGTAGTTGAGTAGATGATTATGAACATGGCCAAGCGTGTTGATGTCAATGATAACTCTCAGATTATCCTTTTCAGCTGAAATGTTAATCAAGTAAAAAAAGAATCAAGGAACACATTAGCAGCTCTCAAATCGGATTTACCCGAAAAAGCAAAGTTTTCTACAATCTGAAAAGACTAAAAGTTTGAGAAAAATGAAAATAAAATGGCACGATGGACAACGACGCGAATTTCTCCCTTTCCCTGATAGCGAAGAGAAGTATGATCGATGTTTACATTCCGCTTGGCAGGAACTGCGGTGTGAGACCAAAAAGGTCAGCGGTAGGTCATTCTTCTAAGAAAACAAATTAACTCAGCTCTATCGGTGACTTTTATTCTATTTTTGCACGAGAAGTAGAATGACGGCGCCACTAACGTGTTGCTGTGCATAAATGTATTATTGGGGACATCAGGGGAGCAAATTCACCTTTGACCCACACCACTACAACTTTGACCCCTGGATACGACAGAAGAACAAAGTTGCCGAGTACGAGTCCCGGTTGCGTGAAGAGAAAAAAAAAACACACCATAGGAAGCAGGTAAGACTTAGAAACGTGAATCCAAGTATCCTGATATTGCTTGAGAGAGTTTGAGGTCATGTTTGTGGGAAAAGGATCACCGTAACGTTGTTATTTATAGGAATTTTCCAAATGTAAATATGGTAAAATTGAAGGGGGAGGGGGGCGAACCAAAATGCGTGCGACGCGACGCTCGCCAGTCGCCACAGGCCACCAAAAGTAAGAGGTTTGTCTTCCGTCTCTTTTCTAACCGGTCAAGCGTCTCTTGGTGTACCATTTCAGTCCTGTGTTGTTGGATATTGTGGAAAAGCTACCGGTACCAAGAACTTTTAAAGTTTAGACACATGTAAACTTGCCATTTCCCTATTTATATACCATAAGTATCAGATAACGTCTTATACGTAAGTTAAGAGCAGTAGATTCGAACGACGTTTTTTTTGTTGTTGCAATCGTATGAATGACTTTGGAAAGAGGAGTTTTGTGGGAGGAATGTTGGATTGTTTCACAAGTAATATATTCATGCTGTTCCAGGTTGCGGCTTCCCTCCCCTGCGTCCAGAGGGAAGCTAGCCTCTGATTCGGCACCGTTGCCATACGCAGGTATGCGGTTTCATAAGGCTCCGGTTCCAAATGAAGTTTGATATGAAAAACAAGTCCTTTAATTTATCATGTTGTTTTCTTTCCGCTTTTTAAGAAATGAGAACTAGAATTGGAGCTAGAAGATTTGAAAAACTGTAGTTTACGGTAACACGAAACCTGATGCTTAGCATGTATCACACTTCTGATTGTTTGTTTCAACTTTTGTTTATACATTAAAGCTCAAGTCGGTCTGCAGGTCGCTTTTCATTGAAGGTCATGAGGGCAGAAGCGGAGGGTCAGACAAAGTGTTTATATAGTAACAGTTTACATCATTTAAAATCAAGTTTATTTGTTTTTGTTGATATTTGAGAAGAAAGAGATTAACCTGAGAACTAGAAATGCAAGTTAAAAATCTTAAAAGTTGTAGTTTGCAGGTAAAATCAAAACCTAATTCTTAGTGTGTTTCACAGTTTTAGCAACACGTTGTGATGTATAATCTATCCCCTCCCCCCTCCTACAGAGCAGAAATGGAAGATTCCAGCTGGAAACATTCTTCGGGAGAGCTGTGTGT
>NW_023365716.1:1354713-1369436 GCF_000003815.2 Branchiostoma floridae
AGACTATCCTGGGAAGGAGACTGACTGTACAGAATACCCTGGGAAGGAGAGTAAAGGCGATATGGGAAGTCATGTGGTTAAACACACTGATGAGAAACCCTACAAGTGTGAGGAGTGTGGGTACAGGGCGGCTTACAGGTCTACTTTATGCCGGCATATGAGAACCCACACAGGGGAAAAACCCCACAAATGTGACCATTGTGACTATTCTGCAGCACGGAAATCCACTTTGGACCATCATATGGCAGCAAAGCACACTGGTGAGAAACCCTACATGTGTGGGGAATGTGGGTACAGGACGGCTAGAAAGCACCACTTATCCCTACATATGAGAATCCACACAGGAGAAAAACCTTACAAGTGTGACCAGTGTGACTATTCTGCTGCACAAAAAGGTGATTTGAATACACATTTAGTAAAACACACCGGTGAGAAACCCTACATGTGTGGTGAATGTGGGTACAGGACAGTTCGCAAGTCTGACTTATCCAGACATATTATAACCCACACAGGGGAAAAACCCTACATTTGTTTGGAGTGTGGGTACAGGTCAGCGAAAAAGTCCGACCTATCAAAACACACGAGAAACCACACGGGAGAAAAAACCCTACAGGTGTGGCCAGTGTGACTTTTCTGCTATATATAAATCCAAGTTGAAAGAACACCAAGTAAAACATACTAGCGAGAAACCTTACATGTGTGGGGAGTGTGGATACGGGACAGCTTATAGGTCTCACCTATTCCGGCATATGAGAACCCACACAGGGGAAAAGCCCTACAAGTGTGACCAGTGTGACTATTCTGCTGCAGAAAAACACCATCTCGTCGACCATCAGACAAGACATACTGGTGAGAAACCCTACATGTGTGGGGAGTGTGGGTTCAGGACAGCTCATAGGTCTACCTTATCAATCCATATGAGAATCCACACAGGAGAGAAACCCTACAAGTGTGATCAATGCGACTTTTCTGCTGCAGAAAAATCCTCTTTAAACCGACATTTAAGTAAGCACACCAGTAAGAAGACCTAGATGTGCAAAGTGTACTGGAACAAGGCAACTCAGTCTAAAAAGTCAAGAATATAAGAACCCACACAGGAGAAAAAACGTATTATAAGTGTCATCAGTGTAACAACTTTGCAGCTAGGAAATTTCATCTACTTTTTATGTATACGAAAGAAACTAAATCTACAAGTGTGACAAATGTACAGCAATAGTTCCTTGATCTCCATGTCATACGGCGGGTAGTCAGCTTGATCTTTTTGAAATGTAGCACCAATTATCCCGACATATGAGGGACATACAGGCGACAGGTATAGAAGTTTACTGTGAACTGCAGCTAGGTGTCGCTGCTAACAATGCAGTCCCAAACGTAAAGCACTGCCACATACATAGATGTATTTGCACCTAAAACTCTATAGATGCAGGTACAATAGATATAGTTACACCTAAAACTGCATAGATGTAGTTTCTGTATCTTAGATAGTAGCCATGATAGATGAGCTCCTGTCTTTTGTGTTGTCCGCTTATTGATAACATTTATGTAAGAAAGCCTTTTTGAAATCGCACTGGAAAGATAATGTAGATGTAGGTTTTAGACTTGAGATAGTTTTGATACGATCTTTGTTTTTTTATCCACTGTACACTGTATTAATTTTAATACTGGAACATTTCGACATTGGTATATTTGCTTGCTTTAGTCTACTTTATTGGATAGAAGGATCTAGCATTTCCAAGTATATAGTTTATGTGCGCACCGATGTGTATGCTATACATGTTTTGTATTCCTAGTATTTAGCTTATATTGATGACACTGACATGTTTAAATACTAGGCATAATTTTGGTAAATCTAATTCAAATAAAGTAAGTGAACGGAAAGACAATAATTTCTTTGCTGTTGTTTTATATCGTCTGATAATTTTGACTCTCTTGATATATGTAGACATTTCCTAACAGATATGATAAATGTGCTCCTTCCTTTTGTGTTGACCGCTTATGTGTTAATAACATTTATGTAAGACAGCCTTTTTTGAAATCGGACTGTACAGATGATATAGACTTGAAGTAGTTTCGGTACGATATTTTTTTTTTTCATTCAATGTACACATGTCGGTATCGATTTGAATACTGGAATATTTTGGTATGCTCGCATGCTTTAGTCTACTTTATTTGATAGAAGGATGTAACATTCCCAATTATATACTTTATATGCACCTATGTGTACAGTAGTTTGCTATACATGTTTTGTATTCGTAGCGTAGTTTTAGACTTGAGATAGTTTTGATACGATCTTTTTTTTCATCCAATATACACATGTCGGTATTAATTTGAATACTGGAACTTCTATAACATTGGTATATTTAGTTGCTTAAGTCTACTGTATTTGATAGAAACAATCTAACATTTCCAATTTATATTGTATATACGCACCGATGTGTTAGCCTGATTAAATCTCGCTTATAGCAGCCCGCCCAACATCCGCCGGCCAACTATTAGCTTGATGGAGAATGGCCACAAGCCAGGGGAACTGGGTTTTCCATATATGGATAATGTATGTAATTGTCATCACAGCCTGGCTTTTGGTTGCTAGGGACTGGGTTGGGTTGCTATGTGGTGATTGACAGCATCACACCTCTTATCTGTACACATGTTGTTGATCTCTTTTTTAACCTCCTTGATCTTCTGTGCCACCAGTGCTGATGGTGGTAACAGCCAACTATGTATACACAGTTCTATTGTCTTTCTGATTGTTAACTAACCGTTACACCGAAGAAGGAATGTGAAAATTGCTCTACATAGAATGGCATTCTTTTAGATAAATGTGCCTGTGGCAGAACTTTTGATGGGACAATATAATAATCTCACAACCAGGCAAAATAATAGTTCCAGGAAGCAGCATCTGCGCTTCAAGACTCCTTCAAGTTTCTTAACCCCCCCCCCCCCACACACACACACACACAAGTTTTTCCAACACAACCATGCTTCTGCTCCCATGGGACCTTCACACAGAGAACCATAGCCTGCACAGACAATGGAGAGGCATCTTGCCCGCCCACCGTCTGGGCTTTGGAGACATGCTAATTAACCGGTTTCCACGGTAATGGGGGCTTGACCAAAATCCTGGCCTGCCATTGGTGTTGTTATTTTCTACAACAGTTCCCCCAGCTTATAGCTGTTGGAGCACAAACTCCGCGGGGAGGGGTCAGTTACAGCCCTGGACAGCGGAGTTTGTGTTACACAGACTACCGATGTGTATTCTATACATGTTTTGTATACATGTATTCGTAGTGTTTAATCTTAGAGCAATATAGATGATACTGGCATGTTTTAAAATGTAGCATAATATTTGTAAAGCTCATTGAAAATAAAGTAAGTGTAAGCAAAGACAGTTATTTGCATTGGGTTGGTTTATATAGTCCGATAGTCGTACAATTTCGTTTAAAATATAATTTTGACTCCCTTGCCGTAGCAGCTTAAGATATGTAGACATTTCCTACCAGGTCGTAATTTTGACAGAGAAAAATACCATAATATTTGGGAAGAAGGGTAGACCAATCAAAATGTAAGGTTTTGATTTCAATCGTAGTCAAATAGCATCCTTGTGGTAGCAGTGTTTCAACATCTAAAGGTGAATTGAGGAAGAAATCCAGCGCATATCGGATTCCACCTGGCTTGGCCTAACCGTCAAAACCTGACAGAATCTGAGACGAAAAAATTGAAATATAGAACGTTTGTTTTGTTTATTGAGGAATTTACATTAGTGTTGAAATACACACACTACTATTTTCGGAGTCCTTTTACATAAAATGGTTGAATTATAACCACTACTATTTCATTTATAGCGTTATTTTTGCTTAGTTCAAAACCAGGCGAGTAAAGCGCTATGCGGCGATCTGTGGTTTGACCTATTTAGAATCAGGTTTGTGACCTTTCACCTTTACCCCATTAGTGCGAGCTGACGTCCGCCATCTTGTTTTGTGGCTCATCTTGCGTTTTTCATATCCTCAAAACTGAAGCGATTTTTACCCATTTGTAGGAGTTTTGGACACCGCTTACTACAGTAGACTTACAGGTAAGACTGCTAATTATTGTGAATACTGCCTGGTTGGTGCTTGTTGGGCGGTAAATTACAATTAGAGGTGTGTTTGCGATCGGTAGTCGATGGGGAGGGGGGCATTCAAACTAAATTATGTATGAAATCTAACGACAGCCAAATATCATTTTGCATCTCAAATATAATGCCAGACATAACAAAATATTGCATTATTTGATAATTCAAATAATAGATTAAGTGACGACCGTTATGTTCGTGCACCATAATGCGAAACTTGTCCTAGTAGTGACCTGCCTACCATTTTTTGTGCGCAGCTATAGCTACATGTGGAAGTCAACTCCGTTTTGTGTGCAGTCATTATTTTCGCATAATCATGAAATATAGGCCAAGAAGCGACAGTGCCAGTGAGATGTATTTTCCATCTGACCGATGCAAGATGGCATAAACGAGTCCACTGTACTCTTCTAGATTTTGCAATGTCATATTTGTTCTATCACAATTAACGTAAAAAAATCTCTGGAAGCGCATGTATATATAGGTTTAGCTGGTGTGTTACGCCGAATGGCGGTTATACCGGCTAAATAGATACAGATACAGATTGTTATGTTTCTATGTGCCTGCATTGCTGTGTTGAATACATGTATTCAGTTTTTACTATGAGTCAGTAAGTGCCTGTATTAAAGAATTATGAACTATGTTGTTTATCTCCTATAAAATATCCAAATCTTGTTGCTGGAAACACAATTGAGGAGCTAAAACGGGTCCACTTCTTTAACTTTACACCCTTCATCTCGTTTGTAGAAGAATTTAATGAACATGTATTTTTCTTATCCTTATTTTCTTATCATCACTTCAGTGATGGCTGGGTTCATGCGTCTGCCACATAGTAAAGAGCTTCATACGGAACAAACTGCGAACGAGACGCTCATCAATGAGGAGCCGACATGAGACACTGCATGGCAACAGGATGGACAAGAGAACGTGCTGTGCCAGGAAACGTACAGTGAGGACCAGGAAACATACGACTACCAACCAACCGGACATCCATGGAACGAGAATTATAGTTGGGAGCAGACAACAGACACGGGACGGCAGCAGGACAAGGAAAGGGACGTTCCAAACGACGAAAGGTTCGGTGTAAAAGCAGAAATAGAGGAGTCCGGCTGTGAGGTTTCAACTGAAGAACTGTGTACTGGGTATCCTGGGAAGGAGATGGACAATCCTGGACACCATGGGAAGGAGAGTGACAGCAGGGAGACCCAGACAACAGACATGGGCCTGCAGCAGGAAACGTGTGATGTGAACTTTCCCCAACCTGACAACACATCAACCTCACAGGTACAAAAGACCATAGGCATTACTGGAATGTGTGTGGTTGAACACACTGGTGAGAAACCTTTCGTGTGTGGGGAGTGCGGGTACAGGGCAGCTTATAGGTCTCACATATCCCAACATATGAGAACCCACACAGGAGAGAAACCCTACAAGTGTCACCATTGTGACTATGCTGCAGCAGACAACACCACTTTGGCCAATCATCAAAGAAAGCACACTGGTGAGAAACCCTACATGTGTGGGGAGTGCGGTTTTAGGACAACTCGGAAGTCTATATTGTCGGCACATATGAGAACCCACACAGGAGAAAAACCCTACAAGTGCGACCAGTGTGACTTTTCTGCAGCAGTGAAATGCAATCTAGACAAGCATATAGCAGCAAAACACACTGGTGAGAAACCCTACATGTGTGGGGAGTGTGGGCACAGGACGGCTCGAAAGTATGACTTATCCAGACATATGAGAATCCACACAGGAGAAAATCCCTACAAGTGCGACCAGTGTGACTATTCTGCAGCAGTGAAATGCAATCTAGACAAGCATATAGCAGCAAAACACACTGGTGAGAAACCCTACATGTGTGGGGAGTGTGGGCACAGGACAGCTCAGAAGTGCCACTTGTCAGTACATATGAGAATCCATACAGGTGAAAAACCCTACAAGTGTGACCAGTGCGACTATTCTGCTGCAGACAAATCCTCCTTTAACCGACATGTAAGAAAGCACACCAGTCAAATGACCTAGATGTGCAAAGTGTGCTGGAACAAGGCAACTCAAATGTCCAAAAAGCAAAACCTATAAGAACCCACAGAGGAGAAAAACCACATAAGCGTTATCAGTGTAACTACTTTGTAGCTAGCTAGAAAATCTCACCTTTATCTACTTTGTATATACCAAAAAACAAAAATCCAAAAGTGTGACAAATGTACAGCAAACAGCTTTACCTACCTACATAGTCTCATGACCGCCAGGTCTTGGTGGGGGGGGGGGGGGGTAGTCAGCTTGATCTGTTTGAAATGTAAGAGCTCATACAGGCGACAGATATAGAAGTTAACTTTGAACTGCAGCTAGGTGTCGCTGCTAACAATGCAGTCCCAGACGTAAAATACAGCCACATACATAAATATAGCCACACCAAAAACTCTATAGATGTAGGTTTTGTACCTAAGATAGTAGCCATGATAGATGTGCTCCTTTCTTTTGTGTTGGCCGCTTATTTTTTGATAACATTCATATGTAAGAAAGCTTGTTTGAAATCGGGCTGTAAAGATAATAAAGACGTAGGTTTTAGACATGAGATAGTTTCGATACGATCTTTGTTTTTTTCCCACCAAAATATAGACATGTCGGTATTAATTTGAATGCTGGGACATTTTGACATTGGTATGTTTACTTGCTTGAGTCTACTTTATTTGATAGAAGATCTTATATTAGTATTTAGTTTATACGTACCGATGTGTATGCTATACATGTATGTATTCGTAGTATTTAAGCTTATAGTAACATAGATGACTGACATGTTTAAAAACTGAGCATAATATGGTAAATCTCATTCAAAATAAAGTAAGTCTAAGTAAAGGTAGTAACTTGCATTGGTTTTGGTTAATATCGTCTGATAATTTTGACTCCCTTGTCTTCGCAGCTTAAGATATGTAGACATCTCCTACCGTGGCGTAATTTTGACAGAAAAAACAAACAAACATAATTTCTTCGAAGATAAGATTTTTATTTTTATTTTAATCGTACCCCAATAGCATCCTTGTGGAAGCAGCGTCTCAAAATCCTAACGTGAGTTGAGGAAGAAATCCTGCGCATATCGAATCCCACCTAACCTTCAAAACCTGACAGAATCTGAAAAGTAGAAATTGAGATAAAATGTTTTTGTTTGTTTGTCAAGAAATCTCCATTAGTGTTGAAATACATACACTACTTTTTTTGGATTACTTTTTCATAAAATACATGAATTATAACCACTGCTACTTCATCTATAGCGTTTTGCTAGGTTCAAAACCAGAGAGTAAAGCGTTGTGCGGCGATCCGTGGTTTAACCTATTGAGTATCAGGTTTGTGACCTCTCACCTTTACCATGTAGGTGAGCTGACGTCCGCCATTTTGTTTTGTGTCTCGTCTAGCGTTTTTCAAATCCTCCAAACTGACGCGATTTTTACCGATTTGTAGGAGTCTTGGAGACCGCTTACTACCATTGACCTTCAGGTAAGACATTTGGTTGTCGTTAATGCTTCCTGATTGGGGCTTGTTCGGCGGCGAATTAGAATTAGAGGCGTGTTTGTGATTGGTAGTCGATGGGGAGGGGGGCATTGAAACGAATGATCGAGATATCGTAGCAGAACACAGTTTTTCGCCTATGGGGATTTACATGGTTAAGGACCCCAAAGTGAGGTGGTTCGACGACTCAAAAAATATATCAGGGTGCAAAAGTAATTAACAAGAATTCGATATGTTGGAGTTGAGGGTATAATCTACAACATATGTGAAAATGAGATGAAGTTTGCCTGCCCGTTTTCCCAGAAAGAACACTTTGAAATGACCCCCAGCGGAGGTCACCATACTGCAGCCGACACACGGAAGTAGCGGGAACCGGATTCGTGCGCGAAATTCTACCCAGCCAAACAAACATCGTAACCCAACTCATACAGCCTCAAAACTTACGTATCCCTCTACTATTCACCACAGTTTCCGACTCGCTGACGTGCACAGAAAAATTTCTATGGCTTTTCAAGAACTGCGACGACCTATTTTGTGCCCGATCTACTTATGTCCACGGGGGTCGCCCATAAATACTGTGTTATGCGACCATATGTCAAAATTTAAGGTGCAAATCAGACAAATTGTTGTATCAGATAACATAAATGATAGATGAAATGAAAACGGTTATATTCGTGCATCATAAAACAAGACGTTTCCTTGAGCTTACCATGAAAAAGAAAACTCTGTAAGGTCTCACATATCCAAATGTAAGAAAGGAGTAGAGAAACAATATCATGGCTACCAAGATTTACACCCCTCTCCGAACCCAGACCACCAATCCAGCAACGTAAGCCGCTATTCCAAAAGGAATCAGAGCCGTTTGGCTGTGCTTGAAATTCAACCCCACTGTTACACAAATGCCAAGAAGCTGCAGTGCCAGTGAAATGTGTTTTTCTACCTGACTGATGCCAGATGGCGTAAACAGTGCTATATTATGTATTTACGTGTCCTCTCTTCTATTACACAATTGGGCAGTCTGTGCTTATTGTAAGTCATGTTCATTCTACCACAAAGATAACGTCTAAAACCTGGAAGCGCATGTGTATAAAGATGTCATAGATTGTTATGTGTCTATAGTATGTGTCTGTAGTTATGTGTCTGTATTGTTGTGTTGTATGCATTCTGTTTGTACAATGAGTCAATTTGTGCCTGTGTTGAATAAAGAAATACTATGTTGTTCTATCCCCTAATTGATACATATCCAAGTCTTGTTACTGAAAAAAATTGAGGGTTTTGTTGTGCTGTATGCATTCTGTTTTTACTAGGGGTCAATTCTTGCCTGTAATAAAGTACATTGTTTTATGAATTATATTGTTGTATCCCGTATGAAATGTTCAAATCTTGTAACAATACATCCTTTTTCTTGTTTATGAAATGTTTGTAAAAGAATTGATAAAAATATTTGTTGTTATCCTTGTTTTCTTGCCATTATTTCAGAGATGGTGGAGTTCACATGTGTGCTTCCTGTTCAAGAGCTTCAAGCGGAACAAACTGCAGACGAGACGCACATCAAAGAGGAGCCGACAGGAGACACTGGATGGCAACAGGATGGACAAGAGAACGTGCTGTGCCAGGAAACGTACAGTGAGGACCAGGAAACATACGACTACCAACCAACCGAACATCGATATCCTAGGAACGAGACTTACAACAGTTGGGAGCAGACAACACACACGGGACTGCAGCAGGACGAAAAAAGGGACGAAACGTGCGGTGTAAAAGCAGAAATGGAAGAGTCCAGCTGTGGATTTGTTAGTATTGGAGAACATTCTTGGAAGGAGATGGAACTTTATGGAAATCCTGGGAAGGAGAGTGACAGCAGAGAGACCCAGACAACAGACATGGGCCTGCAGCAGGAAACGTGTGATGTGAACTTTCCCCAACCTGACAACACATCAACTTCACATGTACAGGAGAGAGGCAAGATAGGTAGGCATGTTGTTAAACACACCGGTGAGAAACCCTACATGTGTGGGGAGTGTGGGTACAGAACGGCTGAAAGGTCTAACTTATCCGTACACATGAGAACTCATACAGGAGAAAAACCCTACAAGTGCGACCAGTGCGACTATTCTGTAGCACACAAATCCCACTTGTCTCGACACCAAAGAAAGCATACAGGTGAGAAACCCTACATGTGTGGGGAGTGCGGGTACAGGACAGCTCAAAGGTGTACATTATCCCTACATATGAAAACCCATACAGGAGAGAAGCCTTACAAATGTGACCAGTGTGAGTATGCTGCTGCACATAAATCCAACTTGGACAAACATGTAAGAAAACACACTGGGGAGAAACCCTACATGTGTGGGGAGTGTGGGTATAGGGCAGCTCTAAAGGCCCATTTATCCCAACATATGAGAACCCACACAGGAGAAAGACCATACAAGTGTGACCAGTGCGACTATTCTGCAGCACAGAAATCCACCTTAGACCGACATCTAGCAAAACACACTAGGGAGTGTGGGCACAGGTTGGCTCGAAAATCCAAATTATTCCCACATATGAGAACCCGTACCGGTGAGAAACCCTACATGTGTGGGGAATGTGGGTACGGGACAACTTGTAAGTCTCACTTATCCCGACACATGAGAACCCACACAGGAGAAAAGCCCTACAAGTGTGACCAGTGTGACTACTCTGCGGCAGAAAAGTTATCTTTGAACGAACATTTAGCAAAGCATACTGGTGAGAAACCCTTCATGTGCGGGGAGTGTGGGTTCAGGACAGCTATTAAGTCTGACTTATGTCGACATATGAGAATCCACACAGGAGAAAAGCCCTACAAGTGTGACCAGTGCGACTATTCTGCTGCACATAAATCCAACTTGGTCACACATGTAACAAAACACACCGGTGAGAAACCCTACATGTGTGGAGAGTGTGGGTACAGGGCGGCTCAGAAGGCTCACGTATCCCGACATATGAGAACGCACACAGGAGTAAAACCCTACAAGTGTGAGCAGTGCGACTATTCAACAGGACGAAAATTCACTTTGGGCCAACATATGAGAACCCATACAGGAGAAAAGCCCTACAAGTGTGACCAGTGTGACTATTCTGCTGCACATAAATGCTCCTTAAACCGACATGAAAAGAAAGCACACCGGTAAAAAGACCTAGCTGTGCGGAGTGTGCGGGTACAGGACAACTCAAATGTCTAAATAGCCAAGCATATAAGAACCTAAAGAGGAGGAAAAAATACATGTATAATTGTGTTACTGCAGGCATCTAGGACATCTTACCTTTATCTACTTTTCGAAAGACATACAAAAGAAACTTACTTCACAAGTGTGACAAATGTACATCAAACAGCTTACCTAAACTACCTAGTCCCACGACCTCCAGGTCATGGGGGAGTGATGCAAGGCAACCAGCAGGATCTTTTTGAAATATAAGAGCTTATAGTTATACTGGCGACAGGTGTACAGCATACAACTTTGTCCTCTTGAAACGTGAAAAGCTGTAGGGTGGAAGACCTCTAGTGGAATGTGAATTGTCTTAATCTGTACCTGTGCCCGAGAACTACTCTGTGGTAAGGAATTATACATGAGAGGCAGACATGTCCCAGCGAGATTGCGAGGATTTTGGCATATGTGTCTTACATAATTCGACGAAGATTTTGTACATATAGTTTCAGTACTTTGGCATTGACTTTCTGTTTTGAATTTTACATGTTCTTTTTAAATGTCGGAGATGATAGGAGTATAGAATTTAAACACGTTCTAACAGCATTATATTTACGTGCTTTACTGAAGTCTTTTCGGTTTCATAACCTCCTGCTTGTAATAATCAGCATATCGAGTGTATTATATACATATAGAAGAATTGACTTGACTTACTTAAACAGTAGTAGTCTGTTCACGGATATTCTCAGTTTGCTTATAGCTATATATATCCTAACAAAATGTTTGAAAACGTAGCGTAACTTTCTAAAGACCTTTCACAATAAAATTAATGTAGGGAAAATTTGTGATTTGGTGTTGATTTCCTATTTTGACATAAAAGAGTTACAAAGCCCGACCTTTTGTAGAAATTTAACTGTCCCAAAACATCATCCCACCCCAAAATGGATTTTCACCCCCCCCCCCAATACAAGAATAGACTCTCCCTGAACACCCCTTTCTCCGCAAAATGGACTGGTCTAGGTAACCCATTTTCCATTCCAATTGCTAAAGCCACCCATATACCAGATTCCAGATCAGTTGGCTATTTCGTGAAACAAGAACCCGAAATCTACATTTTTGGTAAAAAATGAGAAAAAAAATCTAATTTCTAGCGTTTGACTAAGTCTTTATCGTAAAATTGACTTTCTGCATGAACACATTGTGTGTTTGAGTTGTGCACAGGTGATTGTTGATTAATGAGAACAGGTGAATAGCAGGTGTTAGGACAGGAGAAAAGGTGGACTGAAGGATGGATCTTCATTCTTGCTTCCTGGTACAACTACCCTTCTTGAAAACAATAAAATATTAATTCTGTGTCCCATTTTGAAAAAGCCAGACAATCATATTTTCGCTACGCTACTGTTGATGGGAACGGCTGACATTGTATAAAACTCAGCGAACAAAGAAACCTCCACATTAGATACCTTTTCTTTGTTATTACCCTTCTCTCCAGGTAAAGGTAGTCCCATATAACCGCCTTAAAAGGCCGCAGATCACAGAATTGTTATCCACTGTTTGTAGGGCACGGCAGTCCAACCCTCTTCTCCCATTTTAATTCTTGGAGTCCATTTCAAGATGCCGCCTTCTAAATGTAATCTGAAAGTTGGTAAAATTCAATGTCAACCATTAGATAAAATCATTGTAACTTTACCAAAAAAGTGCATCGTTCGGTCTAGTACCTTTAATTTACCCATTCTGGTACCCATTGTGTTCTTAAGCATTATTCAGGCCATGCGTCAAACGGCACCATGGCGAAGTATGTTAGTAACGTCGCCCATACCATACCTTATCCAGCTTCGCCTTTTAGCGTCACTCTCGCAATCTTCCTCATGTAATCAGTACTGTTAAAATTTACAATTACGTGAGAAGTACAAATCGTCCTACAGAATCTGCAAATCAAAGTTTCACACTGTAAGATTTCTCTTTAAGTCGATCATTTTAGACCTGTCAAACATTTCTTGTGTAAGCGTGAAAACATAGGAAAAATAACAAAGTCTTCGACACGCCGAGCAAAGTATTTTGATTTGTCTGACCCACAAACCGCAGAACCTAAATTAAATGGACTTTTATATAATTCTAGATTACCCTTCTTGCAGACAATAGTACAGCAATTCTGTGTCCCATTTTGAAAGATCTAGACAATCAGAATTTCGCTACTGCTTATGGGAAGGCTCGAAATTGTAACAAAAAAATATTCACACTCCACATTTCTGTTCAGTTTTGTTTCCGTTGGGATTGTTCTCTAGCTGTCGTCCTTCAGACAGTTGCACAAATTCTTTGCTCTCTAAACTGTGGCTTACAGTCTGTACCAGTATTCAGAATACGATGAAGAGTAAAAGAAGTAGGAGTAACACTAACAGGAGGACCGTTGATTGATTCCATCAGTTTAAGACTACGACGAACAGCAGGTGGTAGTGATGGAGGAAAGTAGTCAGGCAGTCGATCCGGACGGATTCTACTCAACAACATCAGGTACATATGAGGAAGCGCAACCGGTAGTGGCGAGAAATGCCCCCTCTGCACATAGAGTCAGGACAGAAACATCGGCCGCTTCAGAAGACGTCTACTCAAGACCATCAGGTGTTTATGAAGAAGCACAGCTTGTGAAACCAAGTAACGTTCCCACCAGCAAAACAGTCACGCTAAGAGCAGAAACAGCGGCTACTCCAGAAGACGTCTACTCAACGCCATCGGGTGTTTATGAAGAAGCCAACCCGGTTCAGGCAGGTAACGTTCTTACCGGCCAAACAATCACTCTAACAGAAACATGGACTGCTCAAGATAACGTCTACTCAACGCCATCAGGTATTTATGAAGAAGGGGAACCCGTGCAGCAAATTAACGTGCTCTCTGGAGGGACAGTTAAAACAGAAACAGCGGCCACTCCAGAAGACGTCTACTCAACTCCATCGGGTACGTACGAAGAGCCGGAAGTGATAGTGATGCGTGATGTTGCCCCCGGCCAAGGCGGCAGAGAAGGAACTTTCGTGACTGGGCAAAACCGAGGAAAAGAGCAAGCAGCTGATCGCACTGGTTCCTCAGCTGGTAAGTAAATTTGTTTATCACAAATCACAAGAATAACCATCTTATATTGACACTTCCTAGGTACGAGTATATCCACCACTTAAAGTATATCTTGAATCCATATTGGTGCCCAAGGTTCATTCAATGTGGACGAGTGAAATATCTTTTGGCATTACATTTTGCGATTGCATCATAGGTTAGTGGAATAATATTCTGGCTTTCTCGATCATAATGTTTATAATGTCTAGAACATTCAAAATTTCAAACATCTCTCTTCTCAGACCGTTCAGAGGAGGAGCCAGCTCGTCACGACCGAATCCGTCCTTTCCTCTCACGCCGTAAGGGAGTTTGCCTTGTCGTGACGTCGTGCGTTGCTGTGGCAGCCATGTTGTTTGGAACCTTCATCGGTCAGACCTCAGAAACCAGTTATCATGACCGGCCGTATCCAGTAACACTACAGGGAAATATTCAGGTACGCGGGCTTTCAAAAATATTATCATAGTGTCAAATATCCTTCTGAATGCTTCAATTTTATGCAAAATTGCTATATTATTTTGCTGCATGGATGTATTTACATGGCCTGATGTTGTATCAAAGTTTATCAGACAAAACAACATTGAATCTAGATAACATTCAGTAATACAAGATTAAGTTTATGTCAGATAATTCAAGATGAGGAGCAAAACATTTGCTGTATGCATGTAAGGCGACATTCCTTTATTTGATCCCATTGTATGGACGCTTGATTTGTTTAGACATCGAAGCAACGCCTGAAATTTTAATGAATACATGAATCATTTTACATAAAGGACATCAGTTCCCCTGCTTTTCAACTGACAACCGGCTCACAATACACTCCCCGAATGAGCGAATAG
>NW_023365716.1:1374781-1404439 GCF_000003815.2 Branchiostoma floridae
CAATCATAACGATTTTGTGTTTGTTGCTGCAGAGACTACAACTGAAGAAGGTAGCCGACAGAGTGTCACTTTTGGTGGGAGAGGATCAGGACCAGGACAATTTGCTCTTCCCACTGGAGTTGTCGTCTCGTCTAGGAACGAGATATTCGTGGCTGATCACGACAACCGTCGGGTACAAGTCTACAGCATGGAGGGGAATTACCTTCGTCATTTCCAAACCATTGTGCCTAGAACGGCGGGTAAAATGCTGTTGCCAGAAGATATCGCCATAGACGGCAACGACAACCTGTGGGTGGTGGGAACGGTGGTGGTTGTTGGCGCCCGTGTTGTACAGTACAGCAGGTATGGCCGAGGTTTGTCAATGTTTGACATCCAGCGCGACAGATATTTCGGCGGAATCGCCGTGGACCTTCGGAATGACCAAGTTATTGTGACGAGACCGGGCAGTGGCAAGGTGCAGATATTTCAGCCCGACGGCTCGCTGATCGGAGTGTTTGGTCAAAAATGGTCAGTTTCAGAGTACGTCTCTGTCAATACAGATGGGAACATTCTGATGTTATCAAACGGCTTTGTACACGTGTATAACGGGACAGGACAGTTCCTGTTCAGGTTTGCAGGCCCAAGAGGGAGCCACATGAATGCCGTGGGCATCTGTACGGACAGCTCCGGCCACGTTCTCGTAGCGGATCGCCAGCAGAAGCGGGTGTCGATGTTTACAAGCAGCGGGCAGTTCGTTCGGCACCTGGCTACCGGACTAAAAATGGTGGAGTATTTTTCCGTGGGAACAGAGGGGCAGCTAGTGGTGATCGATGTCGGTAATAATACCGTTACTGTCTACCCGAGTTACTGATAAACCCGCATTTGAATGTGGGTCAGCATTTCCTTTGATGTAGAGCGTAATCAGCCACGTAATTCACACCCCACCCGGATCCAATTCAAAGTTGAGCGTAATCGATGTATATTGCTATGTATAGCGTAATTGGCACCTTAACTTAGCGTAGAGCGAAGCCAGTGTGCCTAGTAAGGGAATACGCTGCCACACTGGCTCCCCGATTTTAGCGTATAGTTTTTGGTGTTCCGTCATACAGCAACTTCCCGTGAAGTTTGTATGAGTCTTTCTGGATGGCATTATGACGTTCTGCTCAGTTGTGCTGTGAACGTATTTTTTGTTCAAGCATTAGCAATAGAGTGCTGATACATGCTACTATATATATCACTGCCATTGCATTTTTAATGAATAAAGAAGTGCGATTGTATACCATTTGGTGTGTGCATGTAGCAGTTGCAACACAGTGTTAATGCACATATGCACGAAGAGATGATAAAAAAACGTTGCTGACAAAAGCGTTAATACCACTCACAAAAGTGACTAAAGGTTTAACAGAATGGCATCCCAACACAATAATATCGTAATAAAGATGGGGGTTTTAAGCATTGCCCTTTAATTTGGTCACAGGTTCCTTAGAGATACAGGCAGATACAATTATGATGATGAACAGATAGCAAATCATACACATATTTTATCAAGTATTTCTATTCTAAAGTTACAATCCTGTTGCATTTTCATTGTTTGGTCACTAGTGTCAGAAGTGCTTGTAGGTTTCTACATTAAAGTTTACAATTTAGGTGAGATTTCTCTGATACCCAGTAATTTCAGACATTTCAAATTTTGCTGTGTGAGCGTGACAACAGCAAGAAAAATAACATAGCCTTCGACACATTAAGCAACACCATGTAATTTGATTTGTCTGACCCACATACCACACTCACCACAATAACGAAATTAAAAGGACTTTTATGTCATTTCAAATGGGTCTGGTTGGTAAAGAGCAATTATAGATCTACCATTCTTAAAAACAAGAGTACAGCAATTCTGTGTCCCATTTTGGAAGATGTAGACAATCAGATTTTCGCTACTGCTGCGTCACACTCATCTTTCAATTGGATCCGATTACGCAGCCAGTTACGCTCTACGTCAAAGGAATTGCAGCCCCCCCACCCCAACAGATGGGGGCAAAACCTAAGTCGCACATCTAAATTTCAAGTTGTACCACCTACAATTCACACATTTCTTTAGAAAAAGGTACATACATTAATTACATAACCTAAAATAATTATTTAATTACTTATAAGTTTGTTTCTTTCAAACTGAAAATCAAGTAACTTAAAAATAATTGTGTCTATTGAAAAATTACAAAATTGACCTATGAACTATTGATAATTTATAATTATGATGTTATTATACTATGTTATTGTCCATATTGTATGTCTTAGGATCATAGGAGTATATCATATAAACATGTTTTAAGACCATTATATTTACCTTATATGGAAATCCAATCTTCCACGCAGGATTAAAGTAAGGTTATTCATTGCCACCGTGGAATCTGTACTGTTATATGGCTCGGAAACGTGGACCTTAACCAAGTCACTCGAGAAAAGGTTAAATGGCTGTTACACCCGCATGTTACGCGTGTGCCTAAACGTTTCATGGCAGCAAAAGCTTACGAACGAGCAACTGTACCAAGACATACCATCAGTCACCAAGAAAATACAACAGCGCAGATTGAAACTGGCTGGGCATTGTGTTAGACACCCTGAAATCCCTGCACACCATCTTGTACTCTGGGAGTCTACTACTAAAGGAAAAAAGAGGTAGGGGAAGACCCAGGGTGACCTACCTAGACAATTTACGTAGTGACACAAGTCTGCATGATACCAAAGAGCTACAAAGGGCCATGGAGGACCAAGTGCATTGGAGGAAGTTCTCTGGATTGGTTCGAGCGGGAGCTCGAACTAAGTAAGTAAGTATTTACCTGCTTTAGAGAAGTCTTTTGGATTGAATAACCTTATGCTAAACGATATGAAGGAGAAAGGAAGGAAGGAAGGAAGGAAGGAAGGAAGGAAGGAAGGAAGGAAGGAAGGAAGGAAGGATAGACCAAAAGGTACTACCCCGCAGTCCTAATGGATATATTTCATCATCATATGCATAAGCAACAAACAAGACAAAAGTCTGCGAGTTTAATTCGATTTTTGCTGAATGAAACATGGACATACCTATTAACGTGCAAGCAGGCATAAACATATTATCTGGGTAATCAGGCAAACATTATCACCTTTGAACCGCTTTACCTTCACCTCTGACCCCACGACACGACGAAAGAACAAAGCTGCCCGAGTCCCGGCGGTTTACGTGAAGAGAAAACCCGCCATAGAAGCAGGTAAGACATACAAACATGCATCCAAGTATTCTGATAACGTGCGAAAGAGTTTAACGTCATGTTGGTGGGAAAAGGATCACCGTAACGCTTTTGATTTATAGACATTTTCCAAATGTAACTATGGTGAAATTGAAGGGGGAGGGGGGCGAACCAAAATGCGTGCGACCTAACGTAAGAGGTTTGTTTTCGGCTCTTTCCTAACGGGTTTACCGTCTCCCGGTGTACCGTTTCAGTCCTGTTTTATTTGATATGGTGGAAAATCAAGAACTTTTAGACTTGAGACACATGTAAATTTGCTATTTCCCTGTATACCATACTATTATAAAGTATTAGGTAACTTCTCACACGTACAAGCAGTAGATGCCAACGACGTTTTTATTTTTAATTGCATGACTGACTTTGGAAAGAGGAGTTTTGTGGGAGGCATGTTGGATTGTTTCACAAGCAATATATTCATGCTGTTCCAGGTTGCGGCGTCCCTCCCCTGCGTCCAAAGAGAAGCTAGCCTCTGATTTGGCACCGTTGTCATACGCAGGTATGTGGTTTCATACATGGTTCTGATTCGAAATGAAATTTCATTAAAAAAAACATATCATTTATCGTGACAAAATCTCCCATAACATGCCCCCACATCTAATTGTCTTTTTTAGATGATTGAACGGAAAACCATGCAGGTAGAAGATTTGAAAAGCTGCAGTTTCCAGGTAAATGTTTCACGCTTCTAGCAATGAAGTTTTGATTCAATAATCTATCCCCCCACAGAGCAGAAATGGAAGATTCCAGCTGTAAACATCCTGGGAAGGAGATGGACCATCCTGGACAATCTGAAAACGAGAGTGTCCGCACAGAACATCAGCAGGAAACGTGTGATGTGAACTTTCCCCAACCTGACAACACATCAACCTCACAGGTACAGGAGAGCAAAGGTGATATGGGAAGGCATGTGGTTAAAAACACTAGTGAGAAACGCTACATGTGTGGGGAGTGTGGGTACATGACAGCTAAAAAGTGCCACTTATCCCAGCACATGAGAACCCACACAGGAGAAAAACCTTTCAAGTGTGACCAGTGTGACTATTCTGCGGCACAGAAAGTCCATTTGGACTCCCATCTAGCAAAACACACTGGAGAGAAACCCTACATGTGTGGGGAGTGTGGGTACAGAGGAGCTAAAAAGTCACACTTGTTGGTACATATGAGAGGTCATACTGGAGTAAGACCTTACCAGTGTGACTATTCTGCTGCACAGAAATCCACCTTGGACCAACATATAATGAGACACACTGGTGAGAAACCCTACATGTGTGGGGAGTGTGGCTACAGAACAACAACAAAGTCTAACTTATCCCGGCATATGAGAACCCATACCGGTGAAAAACCCTTCAAGTGTGACCAGTGCGACTATTCTGCTGCACATAAATCCGCCTTGGACCACCATTTAAGAAAACACAGTGGAGAGAAACCCTACATGTGTGGGGAGTGTGGGTACAGGACGGCTTACAAGTCTGCATTATCCGTACATGTAAAAATCCATACAAAAGAGAAACCCTACAAGTGTGACCAGTGCGACTATTCTGCGGCACGGAAACCCCACCTGGATCACCATATGGCAGCAAAACACACTGGTGAGAAACCCTACATGTGTGGGGAGTGTGGATACAGGACAGCTCTTAAGTATACATTATCTGTACATGTAAGAACCCACACAGGAGAAAAACCCTACAAATGTGACCAGTGTGACTATTCTGCTACACGGAAATCGAATTTAGACCAACATTTAGCAAAACACACGGGTGAGAAACCCTACATGTGTGGGGAATGTGGGTACAGGACAACTCAAAAGTCTCACCTATCCCAACATATGAGAATCCATACAGGGGAAAAACCCTTCAAGTGTGACCATTGTGACTATTCTACAGCAGTGAAATCCCTCCTAGTCAGTCACTTATTAAGAAAACACGCTGGTGAGGAACATGTGTAATGTACAACACACAACCTTGTCCCTTTGACGCTTTAAAATTTGTATGGTAGAAGTAACTGTTAAGTCTGTACCCGGGCCCTATAAGTTATAACTGCTTTTATGATTAGCTGCCATAAACTCCATATTGAAACAGGAAGACATACTCGCACCCCTCTGGAACAAAGACTGTGCAAACATTGTAATTTAGATAGAATAGAGGACGAACGCCATTTTGTAGTAGAGTGTAGATTGTATACTGTAGAGAGAAATTAACTGTATCAGGTTATACAAAACCAATTTCCTTATTTCATACACCTAAGTTCTGTAGAAAAATCCATATTCATAATGCACCTAGACAAACCATCGATCATAGAACATATCTGCTATTTTATCTCCACTATAACAGAAATGCGAGGAGAATTTATCCAGCAATAGTCTCATTTGGTATCTGTGAACTGTATCTTTTCAACATGTCTTGTTGTGATCTGTACAGCCCGGTGTGGCAAAAATGTGCAATAAAGGTCTTCATTCATTCATTCAGGAAAGAAATTACAATCAGATTGTGCCCAAAAGGCTGATTTTACCAGTGTCAAAGTTGTACGTTATGTACCTAGTACATGAAGTAGTACCGTATTAGTACCTAGGCATAGGTGTACTCTTGTAATTTGTATAGAAATATAATCTTTATTTCTCTTCAATTTGTGAGCATCCGTCATTCAGTCTGGTTGGCTGACGAGGATCGTGGCAAATGTGCTATGGAGAGTAGCTTCTACTACACAATTTTGGTTCTTAAAGATAGTTTAAGCACCTTAGCATAGATATACTCTTTTATTTGTGTTCACGTGACGGATCTTTTGTTTTCGACATGCGCTGTAGAAATGCTGGTGACCATACGATTATATCAATTGTTTTAGGCATCCACATTTCTCCTTGTTTAATCTGATTAATTTCAAACCTTTTGAATGATGAAATATTGTGTATAGTATACAGGTAATGTACCTTGTATTCTGCACTATTGTATTATCAGTACTAGTGATTCTAAACCATAGCAACACGTATTACTAATATACCAACATGTTTTAGAACGTAAGGGTCACTTTGCTAGTGTAACAAAGCGAATAAGTATTATACTAACATGCTTTACGACTTAATCGTTACTTTGCCAAAGATTTTCAAAATAAAATGAATGTACACAAACCTGTTTGGTGTTGGTTTCTATCATCTGATGATTCTATGTAGGGGAGGCAGCACCGTTTGCACTTGAATGCCTGTCGCAAGGAATCTCCCAACTAAATCATTTTTTTAACTAACTAAAACTGAAACACTAGGCTCTAAACCACGTGCGTAAATCGTTACGCGACGATCTCTGGTTTAACCTGTTGTGAAATGTGTATCAGGTTTGTGACCTTTCACCTTTGCCCGGATGGTGACCCGACATTCGCCATTTTGTTTTGCGCCTTTATCTCGATGTAAATATCTCCGAAGATCTGTCGAGATTTTATAGTCACCAGGAGTCTTAGAGACCGATAAACACCATAAACCTACAGGTAAGACATCTGATTGTCAGCAGGGCTTTTTGGTTGGTGCTTATTCAGCGGTAAATTGGAATTAGGGGTGTGGTTGTGATCGGTGTTTTGATGGGGAGGGGGGCAGTGAAACTGTATTATCTGTCGCACAAGGCTTTCTATCGTTCTTCAATAACTTTGGTCCTAGCACTTTATAGACTCAGGGGCCGCGGATAATTTGTTCTGCTGCTTATGAAAATTGGTTTCATAGGAATAATTGCAACGGAAGGGTGAATCCATGCATAGTTTCATTTTCCCAGCATAATAAAATAAGTACTAAATAATGTCTAACACGAAAAAAAGTAGTAGATCCTAAGAAAATGTTCATGGCTGGATGGCTAGAGAACCATAGGATGTGGCAAGAGGAGTCTTGTGGATGGCATATTGCATTCTTAATGCATATGATTTTGTAATAGGTTTATGCTGTTCCAGGTTGCGGCGTCCCTCCCTTGCAACCAGAGAGAAGCTAGCCTCAGATTCGGCACCGCTGTCATACGCAGGTATGTGGCTTCATAAGATTCCGGTTCGGAATGAAATTTCATGTAAAAACATAGCCTTTACCTTGATGAACAATCTTCCATCCATTGCATCACCGTATACATCTATATATGTAACTGCTAATCAGTGTCTATGTATAGTAGTAAGTACACCAACATTTTTCAAAGATAAAGTTTACGCTTTAAATGAAGAGGATGGTTTACCAAAACACTTGGGAACTGGAATTGCAGGTATAGGATTTGGAAAGATGTACTAGTACGTAGTTTGCAGATGAATACAAAACCGAGTGCTTAGTAATATAGTATGCGTCACATTTCTAGAAATAAGTTTTCATTCTATAATCTTCCCCCACCCCCCTCCCACAGAAAAAAATGGAAGATTCCAGCTGTGAACATTATACTGGAGACCTGTGTGTTGGGCATCCTGGGAAGGAGATGGACAATCCTGAACACCCTGGGAAGGAGAGTGGCAGCATGGAGACCCAGACAACAGACATGGGCCTGCAGCATGGAACGTGTGATGTGAACTTTCCCCAACCTGACAACACATCAACCTCACAGGTACAGGAGAGCAGAGGCGATATGAAAAGGCATGTGGTTAAAAACACTGGTGAGAAACCCTACATGTGTGGGGAGTGTTGGTACAGGGTGGCTCAAAAGTCCGACTTATCTCGACACATGAGAACCCATACAGGAGAAAAACCCTACAAGTGTGACCAGTGTGACTATTCTGCTGCACGAAAATCCACTTTGGACAACCATACATTAGCAAAACACAGTGGCGAGAAACCCTACATGTGTGGGGAGTGTGGGTACAGGACGGCTGACAGGTCTACTTTATGCCGGCATATGAGAACCCACACAGGAGAAAACCCCTACAAGTGTGACCAGTGTGACTATTCTGCAGCAGTGAAATGCAATCTAGACAATCATATAGCATCAAAACACACCGAGGAGAAACCCTACAAGTGTGACCAGTGTGACTATTCTGTAGCACGCAAATCCCACTTGGACCGACACCTAAGAAAACACACCGGCGAGAAACCCTACATGTGTGGGGATTGTGGGTACAGGACAGCTAAGAAGTCCCACTTATCCCGACACATGAGAACACACAGTGGAGATAAACCCTACAAGTGTGACCAGTGTGACTTTTCTGCAGCACAGAAAGTCCATTTGGACTCCCATCTAGCAAAACACACAGGTGAGAAACCCTACATCTGTGAAGAGTGCGGGCACAGAGCAGCTCAAAAGTCAAACTTATTGGTACATATGAGAACGCACACTGGAGAAAAACCCTACATGTGTGGGGAATGTGGGCACAGAGCAGTTCAAAAGTCACACTTAATGGTACATATGAGAACGCACACTGGAGAAAAACCCTACAAGTGTGACCAGTGTGACTATTCTGCTGCACAGAAATCCACCTTTAACCGACATTTCGGAAAGCACACCAGTAAAAAGACCTAGATGTGCACACTGTGTAAGAACAGGGCAACTCAAATGTCTAAAAAGTCAAGTATATAAGAACCCACAGAGGAGAAAAATCATATATGAGTTATCAGTGTAACTTCTTTTCAGCTAGGAAATCTCACCGTTATCTACTTTTCATATATACCAAAGAAGTACGAAAAAGTTGAGTGTGACAAGTGTACAGAAAACAGATTTACCTACATAGATTCTTGACCTTCCATGGCGGGGTGGGTTTTCGGTGCGGAGGGCAAGGTAGTCAGGAGGTGGAAATACGTATGGAGGAATAATAAATAGAAAAAAAAAGAAGATGAAATAAAATAAATAAGAATCCCTCCTGGAGTGACCATTTTGACTCTAATTGTACCTTGCCCGGGTCCTGTGGTAAGGAGTGGCAGACGTATGTAAGCTGGCAAGGGTTATATAGCAAATGTACCAAACTCTCTAAAGTCGATTAAGTTTGTTACGTATAGTTTCAGTTCCTTGAAGTAGAGAGAGAACTGGTTTATTTATTTAAACACACACTGTCGTGTACAAGATTATAGTCCGAGGACTAAATTGCCTCGTACATTGTACAGGAGAGGCTGGCGGTTAGGACTAAAACAATGGAATGTCCTACCTAAGTGCATTAACATACTTATCACAATTTCCACTAAACTTTACAATTTAAAATAGTGGGTCTACACACCATCAAGTAAATATATATCTATGTCAATTATAAAATCGATCTCATTCTGAATGATTAAAATGTGACACTTCAAAGTCTAATGTGAGTTTAACAGATCGATACAATAAGGCAGCGTGGTATTCCTAAAACGCGATGTTCGGCACTTAAACTGGCTGAAGTTGTCAGCATTTCTGAGGTCCCTGCCATGTACCTCAGAGCGGCGTGGTGGTAGCCAGCAGTTGAAAACAACAAAAGATCTGGCAAACTTGAGGCAGAGAACAAGTAGATGTTCTCTTTGTTTTTTTTTTACAAATGTCGGTGATCATAACAGCGTAGAATCTAAACACATTTTAACAAGTTCTTGAACTAGTTTAGCTGTAATATCAAACACAAAAATTAGACCCACTCAAATTTTCATTATATTAAACAGCATCTTATTTACCGGCTGTAGACAAGTATTTTGATGTAGGAGTATTGACTAACACAGAAGTAGTCTGTTCACTCGTTACTCAGTTTTAGTAGCTTGTAGCAATATATATCATATCATTATGTTTGAAAACGTATAGAAACTTTTTAAAAACCTTTCACAATAAAATGATTGTAGGCAAAACGTATGATTTAGTGTCTGAGTTATCTGATGACCTTATGAATGCTTATATACGACGATAATACTATTAATAGACTGGTAATATAAATGCTATTTCCGTACACATGTAAAGCTCGAGGAATAGCTCGAGGTGATGTGACCCGCAGCCTACGTCACAGGTCAGGTGATGTGTAGACCTCAAGCCAAGGTCATAGAATTCAGTTTTTATCCGTGACCCATTCCCGAAGTTTTGACAGGGCTTTTCTGTTTAGATAATCTTAATGAAGTTCACGTCACTGAAGCCGTTGATGACGTCGCACTTTCGCACAGGTCAAGTGACGTAGTCGGCGGGTCACATCACCTTGAGGAGGACATGTTGAAAGCTTGTTGGTAAGGTTTATTTTGTGTACAGTGAATTTATTACCGTCGTCTGCTATATCTTACTCCATGGCCTAAGCAGTGTATTAATATTATATGAAGAGGTATGCCTAATCGTGGCGTAATGTTGGTTAGGTTTATTTTGTACAGCTATAGTGTATAAATTTATTAACATCGTCTGATATACCTTACTCCATTGCCATTGTACTACATTACTACAGTGTATGATACAAAGATGTTCATTTAAGCATCATGCGGTGATCTCGGGTTGACCCTTTGTGAAGGATGTATCAGGTTCGTGATCTCTCACCTTTACCCCCGCGAGCTGACGTCCACCATTTTGTTTTGCGTCGTCGTCTCATCTCCTCCAAACTTACGCGGTTTTTACGTGATTCCAGAAGCCGTGAGACCGCTAATCACCATAGACTTACAGGTAAGACCTCTTGTGATTGTTGTTGATACCGCCTGGTTGGTGGTTGTTCATTGATGAACAAAAAGTAGACGATTTAAGGTGTATTTGTCAAAGGTATTTGAATGGGGAGGGGGGCAGTAGAAGTGTGATGTAACCTCCAAACAATTTCTAGAGCCTACGGACACCAGAAGCATGAGTAAAATATGATTTTTCAACACAGTAAGAAGTTAAAAACCCTATACACCTCCGAAATCCCAACATATCAAACAAAATTAGAGCAAAAGGCTGGAAGTCAGCCCTCTGCGGCTGCGTGCAATCACTGCCATGTGCCCTTAGGCCATTTAAACGGAGTTCATGTCAGACTCATGCCAGATGTCTCACTTCAGCTCTCGTCCATGTTTTTATGGACATTAATCTGACCTAAGAGTTCTATTACCCGCCGCCCTCTGACAATGACATAAAAAAATTATTGGTTTTCCCCTGGAAGTCATTTGGGGTCATGAAAGTCGGCATGTCTAATCATTAAAAATTGTACTACTAAGTAGCACTATTCGTGCAAATATCCGAATGGTGCAACAAAGCGAAGTTATTAAGCTGGACCACACCACCACGGGATTTTGGATTTCGTGCGATTAACAGAAGTGTGCAGTTATCCGTTGTGCAATTAATTGGATTCTACTGTATTTTACTTTGCCAGATGAAATAAGTTGTTTCACAATCCATACCCCCTCTCACAGAAATGGAAGATTCCGGTCTTGAACTTTTCTGCGGAGACCAGTGTGCTGGAGATCCTGGGAAGGAGAGCATGTCCACAGAACACCCCGGGAAGGAGAGTGACATCAGGGAGACCCAGACAACAGACATGGGCCTGCAACAGGAAACGTGTGATGTGAACTTTCCCCAACCTTACAACACATCAACCTCACAGGTACAGGAGAGCAAAGGCAATATGGGAAGGCATTTGGTTAAACATACTGATGAGAAACCTTTCATGTGTGGGGAGTGCGGGTACAGGACAACTTTTAAGTCAGATCTATCCCGACATAAGAGAACCCATACAGGAGAAAAACCCCACAAGTGTGACCAGTGTGACTATTCTGCAGCACGGAAGTCTTCTTTGGGTAAACATCTAAAAATACACAGTGGTGAGAAACCCTACATGTGTGGGAAGTGTAGGTACAGGACAACTTTTAAGTCAGATCTATCCCGACATATGAGAACCCATACAGGAGAAAAATCCCACAAGTGTGACCAGTGTGACTATTCTGCAGCACGTAAATCTACTCTAGACGATCATCTAACAAAACACACTGGTGAGAAACCCTACATGTGTGATAAGTGTGGGTACAGGACGGCTGACAGGTCTACGTTATCCCGACATATGAGAATCCATACAGGAGAGAAACCCTACAAGTGTGACCAGTGTGACTATGCTGCAGCGGACAAATCTACTCTTTACAAGCATGTAAGAAAACACACTGGTGATAAACCCTACATGTGTGGGGAGTGTGGGTTTAGAGCAAGTCGCAAGGATATCTTATCTGTACACATGAGAACACACACAGGAGAAAGACCGTACAATTGTGACCAGTGTGACTATTCTGCACCACAGAGAGCCAGTTTGGACAAACATCTAGCAAAACACAGTGGTGAGAAACCCTACACTTGTGGAGATTGTGGGTACAAGGCGGCTCGAAAGCACCACTTATCCGAACACATGAAAATCCATACAGGAGAAAAACCCTACAGCTGCCATCTGTGTAGCTACTCTGCAGCTAGGAAATCAACCCTGTCTAAACATTTGACAACCCATGAAGAAGAGGAAGACTAACTCTAAAGTGTGATGTATTGCATAAAATGTCATTTGTGTGAGGTAGTCAAGGTACCAAGTTAAGGCCATTCAAAAAGACATATGGCAGTGAACCATATTTGAACATTCCAGAATTTGAAATTCATAGAGCCTTGTGTAAATTACCTATCAGTGATAACCCCTTATATGTAGAATCTGGCAGGCATAGACGTACCCTCTACAACTGTGCAAAATAGACTATGTACATTTTGTAATAAGCAATATGGAAGACGATCCCAACTTAGGAGTTACTGTGTCGATAATAGATAATCTTTGTAAACGAATGTTCACGAGCCAAAAACTAGGCAAGTCTACGGATGACCTGATTTGCTTGATTTTGAAAATAATTTTGTAGGTGTATTGAATACACTTGTATTATAGTTGAAATTACATTAGTGTGGTCGTCTTGGGTGTGCACTAGTGAGGTAGCCATGACTGTAGTTGTACTAGAAGTGACACAAGTGAGGTAGCCTTGAGTGTAGTTGTAGAAGTGACACTAGTGAGGTAGCCATGAGTGTAGTTGTAGAATTGACACTAGTGAGGTAGCCTTGAGTGTAGTTGTAGAAGTGACACTAGTGAGGTAGCCTTGAGTGTAGTTGTAGAAATGACCCTAGTGAGGTAACCTTGAGTGTAGTTGTAGAAATGACCCTAGTGAGGTAGCCTTGAGTGTAGTTGTAGAAATGACCCTAGTGAGGTAGCCTTGAGTGTAGTTGTAGAAGTGACACTAGTGAGGTAGCCTTGAGTGTAGTTGTAGAAGTGACACTAGTGAGGTAGCCATGAGTGCAGTTGTAGAAATGACCCTAGTGAGGTAGCCATGAGTGTAGTTGTAAAGTGACACTAATGAGGTAGCATTGAGTGTAGTTGGTTTATGTGTATACAGAAGACATTTGTGCAAATGAAACGTGTGTTGTCCGTACTTGTAGTGTAAATAGAACATAAAGGTAGTATAGTACGTACAGAGTCCATGAGGAGATATGCGTAGATCGCCCTTTGTGTATATGGGAGATCGTTTGTGTTGTGTGTAAATAAAACTCCCATTGTTTGATGCCCCAAACCTGACTTTGTACATTGTTGCATAGAATAGACTTGACTTTTAGGCACACTAGGACTTTAAAAAAAGCGACACTAGTGAAGTAGTCATAAGTGTAGTTGAGTAGATAATTATGAACATGGCCAAGCGTCAATGATAACTCTCAGATTATCCTTTTAAGCTGAAATGTCAATCAAGTAAAAAAATCATTGAACACATTGGCAGATCTCAAACCGAATTTTACCCAAAAAGGAAAAGTTTTACACAATCTGAAAAGGCTACTTGGTCAAAATTTGAGAAAACCGAAAAGGAAATGTCACGGAAAACAAGGCGAATTCCTTCCTTTCCCTGATAGCGAAGACAAGTATGATCAATAAATTCTGCTGGCAGGAACTGCGGTATGAGACCCAAAAGAAACGTTATTCTTCTTGTTATTCTTTTAAGAAAATAAATAAACTCAGCTCTGTTGGCGACTTTTATTCTACTTTTGCTTGAGAAAACAATGACAGCGACGCTAACGTGCTGCTGTGCATTTGTGTATTATTGGGACATCAGGGGAGCAAATTCACCTTTGACCCACGTCACATCACCTCTGACCCCAAGATACGGCGAAAGAACAAAGCTTCCCGAGTCCCTCTTTACGTGAAGAGAAAAACCACCATAGGAAGTGGGTAAGACTTATAAACGTGCATCCAAGGATTCTGATAGCGAGCTTGAAAGTTTAAAATCATTTTTGTGGAAAAAGAATAGTGGTAAAACGGTATGTTATAGGTGTTTTAGTGTGAATATGTTAGAATTGTAAAGGGGGAGGGGGGCAAAGCTCGTTATACCATAATTTTAATTTAAAAGAGGCTTGTTTTGGACTCGTTTCTACCTGGCTTACCGTCTGTAATATACCAGTTCCGTGCTGGAAGGTAAATGAGAAAAAAAAACTGCATTATAGCCACTGTACTCCGGAGTTCGACTTTTGTATTGGTGACGTTCTGACTGCACCAACGCTAGTAAGAACCTCCCTGGTAGAAAGAAAATACTTTGAGCATGTTGATACAGCGCCGGCCCTAGTATCGATCTCTGAGTCACCCTGCATTTTTGAATACTTTTTCAGATGATATAAGTCATTTAATTGTTCATACCCCCTCCACAGAGAGCAGAAATGGAAGATTCCAGTCGCGAACTTTCTACTGGAGAACTGTGTGTTGGACAACCTAGGAAGGAGATGGACCATTCTGGAAAGCCTGGGAAGGAGATGGACTGTAATGAACACCCTGGGAAGGAGAGTGACAGCATGGACACCCAGACAACAGACATGGGCCTGCAGCAGAAAACGTGTGATGTGAACTTTCCCAAACCTGACAACACATCAACCTCACAGGTACAGCAGAGCAGAGGCAATGTGGGAAGTACCCTAGTCCTTGTACCTTGGTCACTTATCCCAGTCCAGACTATGATAGTCCCAGTTCAAAGTATGGGAAGGCCTCTGATCAAAAACACCGGTGAGAAACCCTACAGATGTGAGCAGTGTGGATATAGGGTAGCTGATGAGTCTGCCTTATCCCAACATGTGAAAGTTCATGAACAAACTTACAAATGTGACCAGTGTGACTATTCTGCTGCTGTAAAGTCCTCTTTGGACCAACATCTAAGAAAGCACACGAGTGAGAAACCCTACATGTGTGGGGAGTGTGGGTACAGAACAGCACATAGATCTACATTGCGTAGACATAAGAGAAGCCATACCGGAGTAAAACCCTACAAGTGTGACCAGTGTGACTATTCTGCTGCATGGAAATATCTTTTGGAGGAACATCGTGCAAAACATACCGATGAGAAGCACTACCGCTATTTGTGTGAGATATGTGGGTACAGGACAGCTCAGGAGTGTAACTTCTCTGTACACATGAGAACCCACACGGGAGAAAAACCCTATAAGTGTGACCAGTGCGACTATTCTGCAACAATGAAATCCACTTTAGTTCAACACCTCACAAAGCACACTGGTGAGAAACCCTACATGTGTGAAACATGTGGGTTCAGGACAGCTAAAAAGTCTTATTTATCCGTTCATATGAAAACCCACACAGGGGGAAAATCCTACAAGTGTGATCACTGTGACTATTCCGCAGCACAGAAATGTCATTTGGACCAACATCTAGCAAGACACACTGGAGAGAAACCCTACATGTGTGACGAGTGCGGATACAGGACGGATTTAAAGGCTAACTTATCCCGACATATTATGACAACGCATACAGGACAGAAACCTTACAAATGTGACCAGTGTGACTATTCTGCTGCACTGAAGTGTGATCTGGACTACCATGCAGCAAACCACACCGGTGAGAAACCCTACATGTGTGGGGAGTGTGGGTACAGGACAAATCGAAGGCCTTGTTTAACCCGACATATGAGAACCCACACAGGAGAGAAACCCTACAAGTGTGACCAGTGCGACTATTCTGCAGCACAGAAAGGCACATTAAACAAACATCGTAAACAACACTCTTCAAAGAAACCCTGAATATGTGAGAATCGTTAAGTACGGAACAGCTAAAGTGGCAAACTGAACTGAAAAATGGAGAACTCGTACAAGAAAACCCCAAATTACCAACGCGACTATTCTGCAGTACGGAATGTCTTTAGATAGCAAGGTACCAGAAATTAGGTTTTTATCTTTATAACGTTTTGTACATAGTTACGGCAACATTTGACAACATAAACGATACACTTAGGGATATGCATGTAGAGTATGTCTCTCAGTGTTAATATTCCTATGAATGCCTGTTAGAACATACATGTGAGTTATTTAGAAATGTTACTTAATTGATAATTGACAATTTAGAAATGTTAACAAGTAGATATTAAAGAGACAGCAAAAGTCTGTACAAAAAGATTTGCAAAAGGCAAAGTCAAATGAGTGTAACCTGACTCAGTAGTGTTGTTCATTGTTTATGTTGGCGTTTGAAATGCTACAGTCTAGATTAATGTTAGATGGGAATGATACGATGGGGACGGACGAGCCTCAGCCTACAGGAGAGGTTAACCCTGGCTAGGGAGAGACGAACCTGGAGGCAACTCTCTATCTTCTTGGCTACCTTGTCCCCTCAACGACCTGGAGGTCAAGGGACTAGGTAGGTAGGTAGGTAGGTAGGGAATGATACACAGTGGGAGATACCAGTAGTTTGCACGGGAAAGCCTTTGGATGGATTGGGGAAGGGGGCTAGGGCACATTCATACATGGTTAGGTGTATGAATATATTAATATGTATTTCGTGCCTTCAAAAATAAAGGTTGAAGAATTGTGTATACTTGGGGTCAAAATAATGAAACAATTTTTTTACACAAGTGACAGTCAAGCTTGCGTCACTGCGGAGTCGTTCACTGCGTCACTGTTTTTGTTATTTTCTCCTGTTTTTTTTATAATTTAGATATTGCGTAATATCTAAAAGTATGACTTAGAAGACGACAAAATACACAAAAAGTAAGAAAATTAGTTCTTTATCTGTGACATTCGTTGAGCATCTTTCGAACCCCGCATTGACGCAATCTTGACGCAAGTGCAGTGAGATACCGCCTTTAGTCGCATCACCTACATGCGTTGTTTGATCTGTCCGGGTACATAGAAGTTCTTAGAATTAAAACAGCTCTACTTAAAGCGCCACGAAAGCGTATTTATGTAACAATGGGCATGTTAGTACAGATTGTTTGAAAGGATGTATCAAAGATGTAAATAACATCAATCGCATTCTTATTGTCTTGGTGAACATATTGACTCATAAATTGCCATAATGAGGAATTTTTATTATTATCATTATTGTTGTCAATGAAATCATTACAGGGCCAAGAAGTCACAAAAGAGGCATAAAAAATACAGAAAAGAATCGAAAATGTTGTATTTAAGGGAAATCTTAGGACATAACATGGCCACGGGACTGAATTCAACCTCTAAATTGAAATGTGGTGAATATATTTTAAAGGTTACCGTCAGGACGTTCTATTTACAAAAACATGGTCACTGGACGGAATATAAAGTGATGAATATATTTCATCAACATATGCATAAGCAACAAACAAGACAAACGTCTGCACGAGTTTAACTCAATTTTTGCTGTAGAAACATGGACATACCTACTAACATGTAGCCAGATATAAAACGTATTATCTGGGTAATCAGGGTAGCAAAGTTACATTTGACCCTCATAACGTTCACCTCTGACCTCACGACACGACAGCAGAACGAAGCTTCTCGAGTATCCGTTTTACGTGAGGGGAAAAAACCGCATAGGGAGCAGGTAAGACTTCCAAACGTGAATCAAAGTATTCTGGTAACATGCGAAAGAGTTTAACGTCATTTTGGTGGGAAGGGGATCACCGTAACGCTTTTATTCATAGGTATTTTCTAGATGTAAATATGTTAAATTAGAAGGGGGAGGGGGGCGAACCAAAATGCGTGCGACCCTCGCCACCGGCCACCTAAAGTAATAGGTTTGTTTTCGTCTCTTTCCTAACCGGTTAACCGTCTCTTGGTGCGCTATTTCAGTTCTCTGTTGTTGGATATTGTGGAAAATCAATCGGTACCTAGAACTGAGACTTGAGACACATTTGCCATTTCCCTGTATACTATTATCATTAGATAAAGTCTCGCACACGTCAGAGCAGTAGATCCCAAAGACTTTTTTTGCAATTGTATGACTGACTTTGGAAAGAGGAATGTTGTGGGAGGAATGTTAGATTACAAGTAATATATTTATGCTGTTCCAGGTTGCGGCGTCCCTCCCCTGCATCCAAAGAGAAGCTAGCCTCTGATTCGGCACCGTTGTCATACCCAGGTATGTGGTTTTATAAGGTTCCGGTTAAAAATAAAAATTCATATATAAACATGTCATCTCTTTAAAAAGCTGGTCTATCACCATATAGTAGAATCGCCCATTGATATTAAGAAGACCAACATTGTCCGAAGGGTAAGTTTGTCAAGAACGATTTGTAATGTTTTTCTCTCTCGATATTTTAGATGATAAGAACTGTAAATGCTTGTTAGAAATCTAAAATGTTGCCGTTTCCAGGTAAACACAAAACCTAATTCTTAGTGTGTTTCACAGATTTAGCAAGAAGTTTTGATCTATGATCTACCCCCCCCCCCTCCTACAGGGTAGAAATGGAAGATTCCAGCAGTGAACATTCTTTGGAAATGCAGTGTGTTGAGCATCCTGGGAAGGAGATGGACCATTCTGGACACCCTGGGAAGGAGAGTGACAGCAGGGAGACCCAGACAACAGACATGGGCCTGCATCAGGAAACATGTGATGTGAACTTTCCCCAGCCTGACAACACATCAACCTCACGGGTACAGGAGAGCAGAGGCGATATGGGAAGGCATGTGGTTAGACGTACTGATGAGAAACCCTACATGTGTGGGGAGTGTGGGTACAGGACAACTCGGAAGTCTCACCTATCTGCACACATGAGAACCCACACAGGAGAAAGACCCTACAAGTGTGACAAGTGTGACTATTCTGCTGCTCAAAAAGGGGATTTGAATAAACATGTAGCAAAACACACTGGTGAGAAACCCTACATGTGTGGGGAGTGTGGGTACAGGACGGCTAGGAAGTTTGATTTAGTCAAACATATGAGAATCCATACAGGAGAAAAACCCTACAAATGCGACCAGTGTGACTACTCTGCTGCACAAAAGTCGCAATTGCAGCAACATGTTGCAAAACACAGTGCTGAGCAACCCTACATGTGTGAGAAGTGCGGATACAGGTCGGCTCGAAAGTCTAGCTTATCTCAACACATGAAAACCCACACAGGAGAAACATGCTACAAGTGTGACCAGTGTGACTATTCTGCAGCAGTGAAATCCACTTTGGTCAAACATATAAGAAAACACACCGGTGAGAAACCTTACATGTGCGGGGAGTGTGGGTTCAGGACAGCTCAAAAGTGTAACTTATCAGTACATATGAGATCCCACACAGGATTGAAACCCTACAAGTGTGACCAGTGTGAATATTCTGCTGCACATAAATCAACTTTGGACCAACACCTAGAAAAGCACACCGGTCAGAAACCCTTTATGTGTGGGGAGTGTGGGTACAGAGCAGCTCAATGGCAACACTTATACCGTCATATGAGAACCCACACTGGAGAAAAACCCTACAAATGTGACCAGTGTGACTATTCTGCTGCACAGAAATCCACTTTGGACAAACATCTAGTAAAACACACTGGTGAGAAACCCTACATGTGTGGGGAGTGTGGGTACAGGATGGCTGACAAGTGGAACTTATCCCGACATATGAAGACCCATACAGGAGAGAAACCCTACAAATGTGACGTGTGACTATTCTGCTGCAGACAAACTCAGTTTGGACAAGCACCAAAGAAAACACATCGGTGAGAAATTCTACATGTGCGGGTAGTGTGGGTACAGGGCAGCTGACAGGGCTACCTTATCCCGCCACGTGAGAACCCATACAGGAGAAAAACGCTACAAGTGTGACCAGTGTGACCAGTGTGACTACTAGGTCAGAAATTATTTATTCAGGCGCAGCAGGTCAGGGGTCAGATATTATGTATTCAGGAGCAGGTCAGAGGTCATAAGTCACATCATTATTCAGGTGGAGCAGGTCAGGGGTCAGATATTAAATATTTAGGCGGAGAAAGGTAACTATGACAACCGCCACGCCCCCAAATGAACCTCCCCCTCCCCAATTGTGAAAGACATGCCCTTATTTGGCCTGGTTCTAAGTCTCTATCGTATGAAATAAAAATGACAATGACCGTTTGATTTTTCCGTTCTTTTGTTCTGTACTTTCAAAAGTCAGCATCCAACGTGAACTTCTGCTGTTCAGAGGAGGACATCACCCCCATCTTCTGGTACTCCCCCACCTTCTTCTCAAAGAAGTTGGTCTTTCCCTCCAGAGAAATGTTCTAAAAGAAAAACACTGCTCCGGAGTAAAAACACTGCTCCGGAGTAAGTGTGTAAGTATATTTGTTATAAGTAAGTATATTTGTGATGTACGTACGAACATATACCATCTATATGAACATATACCATCTATATGTACATGCAGCGAAACATTGCACTCGAGTAACTATATGTGTTGCTCCGGAGTAAAAACACTGCTCTGGAGTAAAAATACTGCTCCGGAGTATGCTCCGGAGTAAATGAGTAAGTATATTTGTTGTAATAAGTTAGTATATTTGTCATGTACGTACGAACATATGCCATCTATATGTACATGCAGTAAATCATTGCTTTGGAGTAGCTATACGTGTTGCTCCGGAGTAAAAAAAAACACTGCTCCGGAGTAAAATAAACTGCTCCGGAGTAAAATAAAACTGCTCCGGAGTATGCTCCGGAGTAAGTGAGTAAGTATATCTGTTGTAAGTAAGTATATTTGTCATGTACCTACGAACATATCCCATCTATATGTACATGCAGTGAAACATTACTTTGGAGTAACTATACGTGTTGCTCCGGAGTAAAAACACTGCTCCGGAGTAAAAATACTGCTCCGGAGTATGCTCCGGAGTAAATGAGTAAGTATATTTGTTGTAATAGGTTAGTATATTTATCATGTACCTACGAACATATGCATGAACATATACCATCTACATGTACATGTACATGCAGTGAAACATTACTTTGGAGTAGCTATACATGTTGCTCCGGAGTAAAATAAACTGCTCCGGAGTAAAATAAACTGCTCCGGAGTATGCTCCGGAGTATGCTCCGGAGTAAATGGGTAAGTATATTTCTTATAGGTAAGCATATTTGTCATGTACGTACGGACATATGCCATCTATATGTACATGCAGTGAATCATTGCTTTGTAGTAGCCTTGTACGTGTCTGTTATGTAGGCATATATCAACACAACACAAAAGACACTTGTATACGGTGATCCTGTTTATTTCTTAACACTTTACTATCACTTGACGGCGATCAAAATTGTATTAAGGAATTCATAACCAACACACATGTCGTCCTATGTGTCAAACATGGTATCACACTAGGAAAGAAAAATTGTACTGCAAGCAATATGGCGACCTCACATTACTTCAGGACGAGGTAACCATATTTTTTCAGCAATGTCTGTTCTGGGACCCAGTTCTTGCTGTGTACAATCTCATTACTGTAACGAGGCAACGCAGCGAACTCTATCAGATAAAACTTTTTGCCAGCGCGCTTCGTCTGTTTGATGACACGTTGAGGAACATCGCCTGGCTGGTGAGGTAGTGCGATGGACCAGTCTCGATAGAGTGTCCACTCCTCGTCACCGCTGTGGTAGCCGCTGTCGTAGCCGGTACATTCACTTTCATCAGATGATACCGTCCCGGTGGACATATCTGTCGCTGTATCACTCTCGGAACCACTTTGGTCGCTGTCGGTTTCTGATGTGGAGTCTCCCTGCTCGGAGCCCATCACAGATTCGGCGTCTGAGACGCTTTCTTCATCTTGTGACGCCGTCGAATCCCCATCTTCGGAACCAACCGTGTCCGTGTCGTGTTCAGATGACACGTCGGAGTCGTCAAAAACATCGCGCTCTCGGTAAGAGCCCGTCTCGGCATCAACGACGACTTCTCCCGAGGCAACACCTGACTTGTCTCGGTGTTTTCTTTCCAGATGACGCTCGAGGTTGAACGCACGATCAAATTCCCGATCACAAATTTCGCAAACATGAGGCATACTTTTTGTTCGGTGGACAGAAGGGAAATGATAAGTTATTAATGTGCACACATATATTTGTCGCACATGAAAGTTTTTAAGGGATCGTACGTTTATCTCGTATACATCGTGCATCTACGTATGCCGTAACTGCGTACGTGGTATTGAAATATTGTTGTCATGAATGAAACGTAGATGCATCCAGGGTGTATACGAGATAAACGTACGATCCTTTAAAAACTTTCATTATATATTATTTCATAATAATATAGGCCCCGGGGCACGGATAGATACTGCGTTCTGCTACTTTGTAACTTTCTATCCCAGACAGAATTTCTAGGGAAGGCCGAGTTTGAGGCTATGCATGCATGCCATTTCTCTGTCCTTTGCCTGTATATGTGTCAGATTGTGTCTATCGCGTAATAGCAGTTGATCCTAACGAACGAATTTTTGTATGACTGGATGTGGCAAGAGGAGTCTTTTTTTTTGGGGGGGGGGGGGCTTGTTGTATTCTTTTACAAGTAATAGTTCATGCTGTTTCAGTTTGCGGCGCCCCTCCCCTGCATCCAGAGAGAAACTAGCCTCTGATTCGGCACCGTTGCCATACTCAGGTATGTGGTTTAATGAGGTTCCGGTTCATAATAGAATTTCATGAAAATCATACCATTTATCTCTGCAAAAATTTCGATTACATGGCACTCCAATGTATAATTGCCTATATAGTAGAATAATATATGTATTAATATTTTCAAAATATTAAATTTGTCTCTAGAAATTTTTCCGCCTTTTAAGTTGATAAACCGGAACACCTGAGAACTTGAAATGCAGGTAGAAGATTTGGAAAATTTTAGTCTCCAGGTAAACGCAAAACCTAATGCTACGTGTCACAAGTTCTAGCCGCAAGTTTTGATCCTATAATATATGCCCCACAGAGCAGAAATGGAAGATTCCAACATTTTTCGGTAGAACTGTGTGTTGAACATCCTGGGAAGGAGATGGAATGTACAGAATACTCTGGGCAGGAGATGGACCATCCTGGACAATCTGACCATGAGAGTGACCACACAGAACACCCTGGGAAGGAGATTGGCCACACAGAACATCCTGGGAAGGAGAGTGACCAGACAGGACACCTTGGGAAGGAGAGTGACAGCAGGGAGACCCAGACAACAGACATGGGCCTGCAGCAGGAAACGTGTGATGTGAACTTTCCCCGACCTGACAACACATTAACCTCACAGGTACAGGAGAGCAGAGGCAATAAAGCAAGGCATGTGGTTAACCAAACTGGTGAGAAACCCTACATGTGTGGGGATTGTAGGTACAGGACAGGTAACAAGTCTCATCTAGCCGAACATTTGAGAATTCATACAGGAGAGAAACCCTACAAGTGTGGGGAGTGTGAGTACAGAGCAACAACAAATTCTAGCTTATCTAAACATATGAGAACTCATACGGGAGAGAAACCCTACAAGTGTGACCAGTGTGACTATTCGGCTGCAGTGAAATCTCATTTGAATCAACACCAGGTAACACACACTGGTCAAAAACCCTACATGTGCGAGAAGTGTGGTTACAGGGTGGCTCAAAAGTGTGACTTATCCAGACATATGAGAACCCACACAGGAGAGAAACCTTACAAGTGTGACCAGTGTGACTATGCCTTTGCAAACAAATTCGATTTGGACAAGCACGTAAGAAAACACACCGGTGAGAAACCCTACATGTGTGGGGAGTGTGGGTACAGGGCAGCCCAAAAATCTACCTTATCCCGACACATGAAAACACATACAGGAGAAAACCCCTACAAGTGACTATATTCTGTTGTAAGAAAGCACACCAGTAAAATGACCTAAATGTGCAAAGTGTGCTGGAACAAGGCAACTCCAATGTCCAAAAAGCCAAGCATATAAGAACCCACAGAGAAGAAAACCATATAAGTATTATCAGTGTAACAACTTTGCAGCTAGGAAATTTCATCTATTTTTTATGTATACGAAAGAAACTAAATCTACAAGTGTGACAATTGTACAGCAATAGTTCCTTGATCTCCATGTCATGCGGCGGGTAGTCAGCTTGATCTTTTTAAACTGTAAGAGCTCATACAGGCGACAGATATAGAAGTTTATTTTGAACTGCAGCTAGGTGTCGTTGCTAACAATGCAGTCCCAAACGTAAAATACAACCACATACATAGATATAGGCAAAACTCTATATATGTAGGTACAACAGATATAGTTACACCTAAAACTCTATAGATGTAGGTACAATAGATATAGTCACACCTAAAACTGCATAGATGTAGGTTTTGTACCTAAGATAGTAGCCATGATAGATGTGCTCCTGTCTTTTGTGTTGACCGCTTATTTGTTTATAACATTTATGTAAGAAAGCCTTTTTGAAATCGGACTGTAAAGATAATATAGATGTAGGTTTTAGCCTTGAGATAGTTTCGATACGATCTTTGTTTTCTTTTTATCTAATGTACACATGTCGGTATTAACTTGAATACTGGAATATTTTTGACACTGGTATATTTAGTTGCTTTAGTCGATCTACTTTATTAGATAGAATGATCTAACCTTTACAATTATTTAGTTTTTACGTACCGATGTGTATGCTATACATGATACATGTTTGTACACATGTATTCGTAGTGTTTAAGCTTATAGGAATATAGATGATACTGACATGTTTAAAGCATAATTTTGGTAACGCTAACTCAAACTAAAGTGTAAGCAAAGACAGTTATTTCATTGGCATTGGTTTATATCGTCTGATAATTTTGACTCCCTTGCCTTCGCGGCTTAAGTAAACATTTTCTACCATGGCGTAATTTTTTTGACAGAAAAAGATACTATTATTTCTCGGAAGAAGTGTAAACCAAGCCAAATATAAGGTGTTGGTTTCAATCGTAGTCCAATAGCATCCTTGTGGTGGTAGTGTTTCAAGAAATAAACGTGAAATGAAGAAGAAATCCACCAGTCTTGACCCAACCGTCAAAACCTGACAGAATCTGAGACGTAGAAATCGAGGTAGAACGTTTGTTTTGTTTATTAAGAAATCTCCATTAGTGTTGAAATACATCCACTACTCTTTGTGGATTACTCTTTCATAAAATGCATCTATTATAACCACTACTATTTCATTTATAGCGTTATTTTTTTGCTTGGTTCAAAACCAGAGGAATAAAGCGTTATGCGGCGGTCTGTGGTTTGACCCATTGAGTATCAGGTTTGTGACCTATCACCTTTACCCCGTTAGTGCGAGCTGACGTCCGCCATCTTGTTTTGTGGCTCGTCTTGCGTTTTTCATATCCTCAAAACTGAAGCGATTTTTACGATTTGTAGAAGTTTTGGACACCGCTTACTACAGTAGACCTACAGGTAAGACTGCTAATTATAGTGATTACTGCCTGGTTGGTGCTTGTTGGGCGGTAAATTACAATTAGAGGTGTGTTTGCGACCTGTAGTCGATGGGGAGGGGGGCATTCAAACTAATGTGTGAAATCTAACGACAGCCAAATATCACTTTGCATCTCAAATATAATGCCAGACATAACAAAATATAACAAAATATTGCATTATTTGATAATTCAAATAATAGATTAAAGTGACGACCGTTATATTCGTGCACCATAATGCGAAACTTTTCCTAGTAGTGACCTGCCCACCATTTTTTTTTGGTGCGGAGCTATAGCTATATATGGAAGTCAACTCCGTTTTGTGTGCAGTCATTATTTTCGCATAATCATGAAGATGCCAAGAAGCTACAGTGCCAGTGAAATGTATTTTCCACCTGACCGATGCCAGATGGCGTAAAAGTGTCCACTGTCCACTCCTCTATGACACCATTGTACAATCTCATGTGTTCTATCACAATTAACGTAAAAAATCGCTGGAAGCGCATGTATATATAGATTGCTATGTTTCTATGTGTCTGCATTGTTGTGTTGTACAATGTAGACATGTATTCTGTTTATAAAATTTTACTATGAGTCGGTAAGTGCCTGTATTAAAGAATCATGAACTATATTGTTGTGTCACCTATGAAATATCCAAATCTTACTAATGGAAACACATTTAAGGAACTAAAACGGGTCCACTACTTCCAATCTTCACCCTTTTTACTGGTTTATAAAAGGTTTATAAAAGAATTTATGAAAATATTTATATCATTTCAGAGATGGCGGAGTTCGCATCTGTACCTCCCGTTAAAGAGCTCCATGCGGAACAAACTGCGAACGAGACACACGTAAAACAGGAGGAGACAGGAGACACTGGATGGCAACAGGATGGACAAGAGAACTACCAACCAACCGGACATCCTTGGAGCGAGAAATACAACATTTGCGAACAGACACGGGACGGCAGCAGGACGAGGAAAGGGACGTTCCAAACGACGAAACGTGCGGTGTAAAAACAGAAATGGTAGATTCCAGCTGTGAGCTTTCTACTGGAGAACTGTGTACTGGGTATCCTGGGAAGAAGATGGACAATCCTAGACGCCCCGAGAATGATAGTGACAGCAGGGAGACCCAGACAACAGACATGGGCCTGCAGCAGGAAACGTGTGATGTGAACTTTCCCCAACCTGACAACACACCAACCTCTCAGGTACAGGAGAGCAGAGGCAATGTGGGAAGGTATGTGGTTAAACACACTGGTGAGAAACCTTACATGTGTGGGGAGTGTGGGTACAGGACAATTTATAGGTCTCACCTATCCCGACATATGAGAACCCACACAGGAGAAAGACCATACAAGTGTGATCAGTGTGACTATTCTGCAGCACAAAAAGGTGATTTGGACAAACATCTAGTAAAACACACCGGTGAGCAACCCTACATGTATGGGGAGTGTGGGTACAGGTCAGCTCAGAAGTCTAACTTATCCACACATATGAGAATCCATACAGGAGAAAAAACCCACAAGTGTGATCAGTGTGAATATTCTGCTGCACGGAAATCACATTTGAAGCGACATGTAGCAAAACACACCGCCACCGGTGAGAAACCCTTCATGTGTGGAGAGTGTGGGTACAGAGCGACTCAAAAGTCTGACTTATCCAAACATATGAGAACCCACACAGGAGATAAACCGTACAAGTGTGATCAGTGTGACTATTCTGCTGCACAGAAAAGTTATTTGGACAAACATCTGGCAAAACACAGTGGCGAGAAACCCTACATGTGTGGGGAGTGTGGGTACTGGACAGCTGACAAGTCTGACTTATCCAAACATATTAGAACCCACACAGGGGAAAAACCCTACAAGTGTGACCAGTGTGACTACTCCGCTGCACAGAAGCGCCATTTGATCGATCATCAAACGAGACATACCGGTGAGAAGCCCTACATGTGTGGGGAGTGTGGGTACAGGGCGGCTCAAAGATCTAGCTTATCCCGACACCTGAAAACACATGCAGGAGAAAAACTCTAGATGTTCGAGGAATGGGCACTAGGATAACTCAAATGTCGAAAGAGCCAAGCATATATAATAACCAACAGAGGAGGAAAACCATACAACTGTTATCAGTGTAATTACTTTGCAGCTAGGAAATCTCACCTTTCATATATACCAAAGATAAGCGAAAGAAACTGAATCCAAAACAAATATATAGCAAACAGCTTTACCCACCAACGCAGTTTACTTACCTCAAGGTTAGCCAGCTTGCTTTGTCATTTTGAAATGTAAGAGCTCATACAGGCGACAGATGTACAGCATGTAACTTTGTCCTCTTGAAACGTGAAAAGCTGTAGGGTTAAGAAGACCCCTCTTGGAGTGTTGATTGTTGTCTAAATCTGTACCTGGGCCCGAGAAATACTCTGTGGTAAGGAATTCTACACGAGAGGCAGACATGTCTCAGTGAGCTTGCGAAGATTATAGCTTATGTGCCGGACCGGACCGATGTAGGTTTCGTATGTAGAGTTTCAGTACTTTGGCATTTATAACTCTTTTTAATTTTACATGCTCTTTATAAATGTTGGTAATCATAGGAGTATAGAATCTTAACATGTTTTAAAATCATTATATTTACCTGCTTTAGATAAGTCTTTTCGGTTTGATAACCTCCCGCTTGTAACAATCAGTATATTGAGTGTAGTATTAGGAGTATTGACTTGACTTACTTAAACAGTACTAGTCTGTTCACGCGTATACTCAGTTTTGCTTATAGCAATATATATCCTATCAAAATGTTTGAAAACGTAGCGTAACTTTACAAAGATCTTTTACAATAAAAATGATTAAAATGATTGTAGGCAAAACTTATGATTTGGTGTTGGTTTGAATTATCTGGTATCCGTATGAATGCTTATATACGACGATAATAGACCAGTAATATACATGCTGTTTCCGTACACACGTAAAGCTCGAGGTGATTTGAGTTGCAGCCTACGTCACAGGTCAGGTGATATAGACCTCAAGCCAAGGTCACAGAACAATGTCAACGCACTCGCGCCCATCCTAACCTTGTGTTGGTGTTTCTTTGTGTGTGTGTGAAGAGTATGAACGAATCGAGAGGGAGAATTGTGTAGGGGTGATGCAGAAACAGTATTTATCCGCGACCCATTCCCGAAGTTTGACAGGGCTTTTCTGTTTAGATAATCTTAATGAAGTTCACGTCACTGAAGCCGTTGATGACGTCGCACTTCCGCTCAGGTGAAGTGACGTAGTCGTCGGGTCAGATCACCTTAAGGAGGACATGTTGAAATCTTGTTGGTAAGGTTTATTTTGTGTACAGTGAATTTATTACCGTCGTCTGTTATATCTTACTATTGATTGTACTTATTACTAGTGTATGATTAAAGAGTCTCGTTCAGTAAAGTAGCGGTGATCGGGTGACCTTGTGAAGGATGTATCAGGTTAGTAACCTATCACTTACCCCCTGCGAGCTGACGTCCGCCATTTTGTTTGTTGTCGTCGTCTCATTTCCTCCAAACTTACGCGATTTTTACGTGATTCCAGAAGTCGCGAGACTGCTAATCACCATAGACGTGCAGGCAAGACCTCCTGTGATTGTTGTTAGTACCGTCTGGTTAGTGGTTGTTCATTGGTGAACAAGAAATAGAAGATTGAAGGTGTGTGTGTAAAAGATATTTGAATGGGGAGGGGGGCAGTAGAACTGTAATGTAACCTCCAACAACTACGGAGCCTACGGGACACCACAAGCATGGGGAAATATGATTTTTCAACACATGTAAGCAAATTAAAAACCCCTTACATGCAATATTAATCTCCGAAATCACAACAAAACCCATACGTGTAATATACACCTACGGGAAACATATCAAACAAATTTAGAGCCACTTAACCAAAGGCTGAAAGTGTGCCCCCTGCGGCTGCGTGC
>NW_023365716.1:1404570-1413489 GCF_000003815.2 Branchiostoma floridae
GGAATTCAATATACATCCAAGCTTATCGTGCCATGAAAAAATGTATTTTTTTTTTTTTTTCTGGAAGTCATCTGGGGTCATGAAAGTCGGCATGTCTAATCATTCAGAATTATACTGTTTTCTTTTGCTAGATGAAATAAATTGTTTCACAATCCATACCCCTCTCACAGAAATGGAAGATTCCGGTCTTGAAATTTTCTGCGGAGACCAGTGTCCTGAAGATCCTGGGAAGGAGAGTAAGCCCACAGAACATCCTGGGAAGGAGAGTGACAGCAGGGAGACCCAGACAACAGACATGGGCCTGTAGCAGGAAATGTGTGATGTGAACTTTCCCCAACCTGACAACACATCAACCTCACAGGTACAGGAGAGCAAAGGCAATATGGGAGGGTATGTGGTTGAACACACCAGTGAGAAACCCTTCATGTGTGGGGAGTGTGGGTACAGGGCGGCTCAAAAGTCTGACTTATCCAGACACATGAGAACCCACACAGGAGAGAAACCCTACAAGTGTGACCATTGTGACTTTTCCGCCGCACGGAAATTCAGTTTAAACCAACATATATCAAAACACACTGGTGAGAAACCCTACATGTGTGGGGAGTGTGGGTACAGGACAGCTCAGAAGTTTCACTTATCTCGACATATGAGAACCCATACTGGAGAAAAGCCCTATAAATGTGATCAGTGTGACTATTCTGCTGCAGGGAAATCTGCTTTGAAACTACATCTAGCCAAACACACTGGTGACAAACCCTACATGTGTGGGGAGTGTGGGTACAGGACAACAGAAAGGTCTATATTAACAAGACATATGAGAACCCACACAGGAGAAAAACCCTACAAGTGTGATCATTGTAAATATTCAGCTGCAGATAAATCTGCTTTACACCACCATCTAGCAAAACACACTGGTAACAAACCCTACATGTGTGGGGAGTGTGCGTTTAGAACATCTAGAAAGAATGACTTATCCATACATATGAGAACCCATACAGGAGAGAAACCCTACAAGTGTGACCAGTGTGACTATTCTGCTGTAGTCAAATCCAACTTGGACAAACATCTAAGAAAACACACCGGTGAGAAACCCTACATGTGTGGGGAGTGTGGGTTCAGGACGGTTGACAGGTCTGACTTATCCCGCCACATGAGAACCCACACAGGGGAAAGACCCTACAAGTGTGACCAGTGCGACTATTCTGCAGCAGAAAAACGTCTTCTGATCAACCATCAAACCAGACATTCCGGTGAGAAGCCCTACATGTGTGGGGAGTGTGGGTACAGAGCTGCTCAAAAATCTTCATTATCAAAGCATATGAGAACCCACACAGGAGTCAAACCCTACAAGTGTGACCAGTGTGACTATTCTGCTGCACAGAAATCCGCTTTGGTCAAGCACATAAGAAAACACACCGGTGAGAAACCCTACATGTGTGGCGAGTGTGGGTATAATACAACTAACAAGTCTAGCTTATCTCAACATATGAGAACCCACACAGGAGAAAAACCCTACAAGTGTGACCAGTGTGACTTTGCTGCTGCAGACAAATCCTTCTTTAACCGACATGTGAGAAAGCACACCAGTAAAATGACCTAGATGTGTGGAGTGTGTTAGAACAGAACAACTCAAATGCCAAAAAAGTCAAGTATATAAGAACCCACAGAGGAGGAAAGCCATATATTCGTTATCAGTGTAACTACTTTGCGACTAAGAAAATCTCACCCTTGTGTACTTCTCGTATGCAAAAAGCCTGGCAGGGCTTAAGACAAATGTTCCAGATAGACTGCTTGTGTAAAATAGCTCCTAGGCTAATTGACGTACTGTATACATACACATCAACGGCTCACAGTGGTTAGTTTTGCATTTTAGATAGTTTTAGTGTCTGTATAGCGAGGCGTACTTGTTTTATTGTGAGGAAATAATCTACAATTTATGTGTCATTTTCGCTCAGTGTAAACATTCTTAGACATCTCTATATTTCTTTGATCTGTCCGAAAGAATAACATCTACAACAATACGCACATTATGTATACTGTTATTATGCATGTACTTGGTACATGCCGTCTGTTCGTGCACTTGTATTCTTAGTATTTGTAGCTGATAGCAATTTATATTATACTAAAATATTTGGTAACTTGGTTTTGATTCTAGTAAAATAAAGTAAGTGTATCCAAAGTCTATGATTTCCTTTTTGCCGTAGCAGTTTTAGCGTAAGATATATATAGATATCTTCAATATGGAAAAGATGAAGATTGAAAAAAAAAATGAAGAGTAAACGATGCCAACAATGATTGTGGATTTAAATCATATTCAAATAACGTCATTACCGTGTTTAAAATTCTTAATTGCAATTGAATAAGAAATCCTGCGCATATCATCCCGCATGCCTGATTTCACCTGATTTGGCCTTAAGGTGAAAAAAAAGTAACACAAAATGATAAATACAAATCAAGGTAGAACGTTTTGCTAGGCTCAAAACCGCGAGAGTAAAGGGTTATGCGGTTATCTCTGGTTTGACCCATTGTAAAGCGTGTATCAGGATTGTAACCTCTGACCTTTGCCCCGTCTTAGCTTACGCCCGCCATTTTGTTTGCCATCATCGTCTTCGTTACTCACCTTCTCCAAACTAACGCGTTTTTAGGGGGTTCCAGAAATCGTGAAGACCGCTAACCACCACAGACCTACAGGTAAAGCTTCCTGGTTGGTGCTATTTACCGGTAACTTGGATTTATGGGTGTGTTTGTGATGTGTGCTTTGGTGGAGAGGGGGGCAGTCACTGTAAATTGCATTCATGTGTGAGATGTATACGGGGTCAATTGTACTTGAATATCTGTCACACAAGGCTTCCTACTAGTCTTCACTAACTTCGATCCTAATACTTTATAGACCCAGGGGCGGCAGATAAATAGTGTGTTCTGCTGGGTTTACGGAAAAGGCTGGGGTTCCTTGGCTGTCTACCTGGACTGTCTACCTGGGCTATCACGCCAGGCTACTCAGATAAAAAAAAGCAATGAAGAATTACGAGCGATTTTTTTATATTCCCTGGAAGGTATTCAAGTCTTGTTATCAGCAAATACAAGATAAAATATAAAAAGGGACACAGAAGGATTTCTTGTGTAAAACCTCCACCTCCACCCTGTTTGTAAAAAAAAGTTTTGGATTAATCTTTTTCTTTCCAATATTTTCTTCTGATCGTTTTAGAGATGGCGGAGTCCACGTGTGTGCCTCCTGCAGAACAAACTTCGAACGAGACGCACATCAAAGAGGAGCCGACAGAAGACACTGGATTGCAACAGGATGCACAAGAGAACGTGCTGTTTCAGGAAATGTACAGTGAGGACCAAAAAACTTTCGACTACTTCGGTGCAACGCAACCACCCGGGCATCCTTGGAACGAGACTTACAACAGTTGGGAGCAGACAACAGACACGGGACGGCAGCAGGACGAGGAAAGGGACGTTCCAAACGGCGAAACGTGCGGTGTAAAAGCGGAAATGGAAGAGTCCAGCTGTGGATTTGTTAGTATCGGAGAACATCCTGGGAAGGAGATGGAACTTTTTGGAAATCCTGGGAAGGAGAGTGACAGCAGGGAGACCCAGACAACAGACATGGGCCTGCAGCAGGAAATGTGTGATGTGAACGTTTCAAAACCTGACAACACATTAACCTCACAGGTACAGGAGACCATAGGCATTACTGGAATGTATGTGGTTGAACACACCGGTGAGAAACCTTTCGTGTGTGGGGAGTGCGGGTACCGGGCAGCTTATAGGTCTCACATATCCCAACATATGAGAACCCACACAGGAGAGAAACCCTACAAGTGTCACCATTGTGACTATGCTGCTGCACAGAAAGGCAGTCTGGCCTATCATATAGCAACAAAACACACCGGTGAGAAACCCTACATGTGTGGAGAGTGTGGGTATAGGGCGACAAAAATGTTTGACTTAGCAAGGCATATGAGAACTCATACAGGAGAAAAACCCTACAAGTGTGACCAGTGCGACTATTCTGCTGCACAAAAAGGCAACTTGGACCAACACATAGCAGCAAAACACAGTGAGAAACCCTACATATGTTGGGAGTGTGGGTACAGGACAGCTTTTAAGTCATATTTATCCCAACATATGAGAACCCATACAGGAGAAAAACCGTATAAGTGTGACCAGTGCGACTATTCTGCAGCACAGAAATCTGCTTTGCACGCACATCTAGCAAAACACACAGACGGAGGGCGCTATGTGTGTGACGTGTGCGGGTACAAGACACCTTATAGACCAACGTTATCTCAACACATGAGAACCCACACAGGAGAAAAACCCTACAAGTGTGACCACTGTGACTTTTCTTCAGCGCGGAAAGATGATTTGAAGAAACATGTAGCAAACCACACCGGTGACAAACCCTTCTTGTGTGTAGAGTGTGGATACAGAGCATATACTAGATCTATCTTATCCGCACATATGAGAAAGCATTCAGGGGAAAAACCCTACAAGTGTGACCAGTGTAACTATTCTGCTGCAGATAAGTCTACTTTGGTCAAACACATACGAAAACATACCGGTGAGAAACCCTACATGTGTGGGGAGTGTGGGTTCAGAACAGCTGGTAGGTCTACCTTATCCCGACACATGAAAACCCACACAGGGGAAAGACGTTACAAGTGTGATCAGTGTGACTATTGTGCAGCACGGAAAGACGATTTGGACAAACATCTAGCAACACACACTGGTGAGAAACCCTTCATGTGTGGGGAGTGCGGGCACAAGACAGCTCGAAAGTCCACCTTATACAGACATATGAGAACGCATTCAGGGGAAAAACCCTTCACGTGTGACCGGTGCGACTATTCTGCTGCACAGAAATGTACTTTGGACCGACACCTAATGACACACACAGGTGAGAAACCCTAAATGTGTGGGGAGTGTGGTCATAGGACAGCCGAAAAGTCTGACTTAGCCCGACATATGAGGACGCATACAGGTGAAAAACCCTAAAGTGTGACTTTTCCGCCGCAGAGAAGTCCACTTTGGACAGGCCGGCATCTAACAAAGCACACCGGTGAGAAATTCTTCATGTGTGAGAACAGCAACTTGACGGTCTAATTTAGCCCAACACATGAGAACACACACAGGAAAAGAACCTTATGACGTCAATCTAAAACTAAACTGCGGCTAGGAAATCTCATCTCCTGAAATATTTGACAAGACAAACCAAAGAACCTACATCTACGTGTGTGACAAATGTACAGCATACAACGTTTTTGCCTTTTAAAACGTGAACGGTCATTTAGAAAAACAAATCGCATCCAGGGGTGAAAACATTATCTGTTGTCAGTCTATACCAGGGCCCGATAACTACTCTGTAGAAAGGGAATTTACATTAGAGGCAGACATGTTCAGATAGCCTGGTTAGATTCATAGGAAATCTTTCAAGACGTTAGTTTGAACTAATGCTTAAGTCAAATTGCACCTGATACTTTAATAGTTGTAGATTCTGTACATAAGATAGTTTTAGTACGCATAGATTTATGTTTCCTGTTAAAATCGACTATTCCTTTTTCTTAAAGAATTGTAGAAATCGTAGATGTCACGGAAGTATCTAAACGTTTTCGGCATTGGTGTTTTTTATTCATTTTAGTCTAATTTGTTCGAAAAAACAACTTTACGTTTGCAACATCTCGCAGCATAATATATACATATATAATAATAAGAACATTGCGTATTGCTTACATTGTGTACTTAGTATTCCTTGTATTCTGAGTGCTTATTCTGTATTTTTCATCTGATAGCAATATCTTTTACATGATTGAGAACTTGATGCAGTTTGGTAAAGATCATCATCAAAATAAAGGGATGTAAATAAAACAAAGCCATTGATTCTGTGTTGATTTACATTGTCTATTGAAATGATTCTAACTGCATTGTTTTAGCAGTGTTACAAAGGGGGTCGGTTATATCCAATAGTTGCGTTATTTTGGTTCATCATCATCATCATCGGTCGACGTGATCGCACATGTTCGCACATGTATACACGCGACGGGGTTACACTGCCCCTTACGGAGTATAATTACAAGACGGGGATGCGCCAGGTCTCCCGTCCGGGTAAATGATGTAAATCACCGTGTGGCTGATACGGTATGGAGGTTCCATGAGTTCTCAATGTGAATTAAACAAAAACGCTGTGTGCATCAGCCGTTTTTTTTTACTTGGCCTGATTGGGCCTAGAAGTGAAAGCCTCACATCACAAACTAAGGAAAAATTGGTGAAAAGGCCCTGGTAACATACATCGCACGATGTACCGCGACGGGGATTTCATGCGCGGTAATAGCTCCGTACGTTTGAGAAAACTTGGGCGCAATGAAAATGCTAGGTGTTGCATAAGGTATTTTGCAGAGTACGCATGTACGGGTGAGAGGAATCCTGGGTATTATGTCAAAGGTGAAGGCCCATGAGAAGTAAACATTGTTCCCTTTGCGTAACAGTATCCAGATGGTAATGGCGCATTCAAAATGGCGGAATGTTTACGTTCATTGTTCTTTAACTTTTGGCATATTGCTCAGATTTCATGTTGCTCGCACATGCGTAGTGTACTGTACGAAATAGCTTATACCTGGAACTGTGGTGAGGTCGCAAAGGTCAGCTGTAAGCCCTACTGCTGAGAAAACATGGCTGCCGTGCCAAAAGGAACTGAAAGACACAGCATATTTGATGCCCCGCCCATTGCCCCATCTAGACTGAAGACTTGAGTCTTTTGGCGAGTTCTCTTTTTTCTTTTGTATCTTAATGCAGGAACCAAACACAAGCCTTTGATGGGCTCAAAACCACGAGAGTAGAGCGTTATGCGGTGAACTTTCATTTGACCCATTGGCATGTAATATCAGGTTTGTGACCTCTGACTTTTGCCCCGTTCATGAGCTGATATCCGCCATTTTGTTTTATGCCGTCGTCTTTGGTGCTCATCTCGTCCAAACTTACGCGATATTTACGTGATTCCAGACGTCGTACAGACCACTAAACACCATAGACACACAGGTAAGGCCTTTGAGTGTCGTCCAATATTCCTGGTTGGTGCTAGTTCAGCGGTAAACTAGAATAGAAGTGTGTTTACGATCGGTAGTCGGGGGGGGGGGGTAGTAATGAGTGATGTAACGGCGAAAATATAGATTTGCACCTTCATATACGGTCAGAGATGCTGCATCACGAATCTTGCTTGGATGATTATTGATTATGGTTCACATGACTGATACCTTTGATGTAATCAGTGTTTTTCTGTATACCGTCTTTTCCATTATTCTAGCACCATTCTAACGTCGGCCCCTAAATTCTACCACAAAGCCTACGTTGGAATCAATCAATTAATCAATCAATCATCAGATAATAAAGCTCTTGAGGTGTCTGTGTATGTATATCTTTATGTTTTTATGTGTCTATGTTGCTGTGATCTATGTATATATTATTTGCTTTTAGTATGTGAGTCAGTAAGTGCCTGTAAAAAAGAATCATGAACTAGGCTGTTGAATCCCCTGTATATATTTGTTTATTTATTTATTTATTTGTTCAGTTGTATACAAACAGCCAGGACTACCCCCTCTTTCAACCTCCTTGATATAGTATAGTATATATAGGTAGGATATATCCGACTGTTTTTGTTTTTTTTTGTACTGAGACTGCTGACAATGCAATACTAATACTTGGCAAACCACTGGAAACACACCCGGGGTGCTAAATCGGGTCCACTAGTTGGACAAAATAATTTCTTGTGTCAAATCTGAACCCTTGCTTGTGTGCAAATGACGTACATGAATTAATGTATTTTACCCATATGTTTTACCATCATTTCAGAGATGGCGGAGTTCACACGTGTGCCTCCCGTTAAAGAGCTTCATGCGGAACAAACTGCGAACGAGACGCACATCAAAGAGGAGGAGACAGGAGACATTGGATGGCAACAGGATGGGCAAAAGAACGTGCTGTTTCAGGAAACGTACAGTGAGGACCAGGAAACCTACGACTACTTCGGTGCAACCCAACCAACCGGACATCCTTGGAACGAGACTTACAACATTTGGGAGCAGACAACAGACACGAGACGGCAGCAGGACGAGAAAAGGGACGAAACGTGCAGTGTAAAAGCAGAAATGGAAGAGTCCAGCTGTGAGGTTTCTACTGGAGACCTGTGTGCTTGGCACCCTGGGAAGGAGCGTGCCAGTAAGGAGCCCCAGACAGCAGACATGGGCCTGCAGCAGGAAACGTGTGATGTGAACTTTCCCCAACCTGACAACACATCAATCTCACAGGTACAGGAGAGCAGGGAGACCCAGACAGCAGACATGGGCCTGCAGCAGGAAACGTGTGATGTGAACTTTCCCCAACCTGACAACACATCAACCTCACTGGTACAGGAGAGCAGAGGCAATGTGGGAAGGCATGTGGTAAAACGCGCTGGTGAAAAACCCTACATGTGTGGAGAATGTGGGTACAAAACAGCTCGAAAGTACCATTTATCCCTACATATGAATACCCATACAGGAGAGAAACCCTACAAGTGTGGGGAGTGTGAGCACAGGGCAGCTCAAAAGTCCGACTTATCCAGACACATGAGAACCCATACAAAAGATCGACCCTACAAGTGTGACCAGTGCGACTATTCTGCAGCACAAAAATTTGACTTATCCAAACATATGAGAACTCACACAGGAGATAAACCCTACAAGTGTGACCAGTGTGACTATTCCGCCGCACGGAAATCAAGTTTGGACCAACATCTAGCAAATCACACCGGTGAGAAACCCTACATGTGTGGGGAGTGTGAATACAGGACAGCTAAGAAGTCCCACTTATCTCGACATATGAAAACCCATACTGGAGAGAGACCCTACAAGTGTGACCAGTGCGACTATTCTGCTGCAC